>NC_084615.1:65078503-65171003 GCF_033978795.1 Nerophis ophidion | reverse complement strand
CAGCTGCGGACTATTACATCCTCCCACCGGAGACACTGGTGGTCACCGCGCCCGTGGCCACACCCCTCCGACTTTCAGTTACCATGTGATCTCACTAAAACACTAGGAACACAATAAGCAGATAAAATATTTTCCAGAATTATCCTAGTAAATGTGTCTAATAACATCTGAATCGCTTCTACTGCCCTCGCCTTTTTCTTATTTATATTTTTTTTCTAGTCCTTCACTCTCACTATCCTCATCCATGAATCTTTCATCCTCGCTCAAATTAATAGAGAAATCGTCGCTTTCTCGGTCCGAATCGCTCTAGCTGTTGGTGGCTATGATTGTAAACAATGTGAGGATGTGAGGAGCTCCACAACCCGCGCACATCGTCTGCTACTTTTGGTACAGGCAAGGCTTTTTTATGAGTGACCCAAAGTTTCGAACTTTATCGTGGATGTTCTCTACTAAATCCTTTCAGCAAAAATATGGCAATATCGCGAAATGATCAAGTATGACACAAAGAACGGACCTGCTATCCCCGTTTAAATAAAAAAATCTAATTTCAGTAGGCCTTTAAAAGGTTGAAACAACTCTTAAAAGGCACACAAAGTTTAACAGTAGCTAAGAGCAGCACTGCTTTTCTGACTGATGAGCCCACATTTCAATGGCTGCCCTGCGAGACAATGGCTGCATGAAACATTGGTACACTGAGACAAGGTTCCTACACCAAATAGTATTGTTACCAGTTCTGTGTTCATAAATCGAAAAGTTTGTACAATGGGGGTTAGTAAACCGAGGTTAAGCTGGCAAAGAACTATGGACTACAGCATTAACCCGCAATGACATCATAGAGGAGCAACTTAGCTTTAAAGGCCTACTGAAATGAAATGTTCTTATTTAAACGGGGATAGCAGGTCCATTCTATGTGTCATACTTGATCATTTCGCGATATTGCCATATTTTTGCTGAAAGGATTTAGTAGAGAACATCGACGATATAGTTCGCAATTTTTGGTCGCTAATAAAAAAAGCCTTGCCTGTACCGGAAGTAGCAGACGATGTGGGCGTGACGTCACTGGTTGTGGAGCTCCTCGCATCCTCACATTGTTTACAATCATAGCCACCAGCAACGAGAGCGATTCGGACCGAGAAAGCGACTATTTCCCCATTAATTTAACCAAGGATGAAAGATTTGTGGATAAGGATAGTGAGAGTGAAGGACTAGAAAAAAAAAAAAAAAGACAGGGCAGTGGGAGCGATTCAGATGTTATTAGACACATTTACTAGGATAATTCTGGAAAATCCCTTATCTGCTTATTGTGTTACTAGTGTTTTAGTGAGATTATATAGTCGTACCTGAAAGTCGGAGGGAAGCCACGTTTCTCGACGAGGCGAAACGAAGGCAGCCGGTCGGGCCGGGCTCAGCTTTTTTTCCCCCTCCTCCACGGTGGAAGCATCCCACGTTCGGGGGCGGCCGATTGGAGGAGGCAAGAGAGTCCGCAGCAGCTGCCTCTTTGACAGGTGCACGAGGAACGACGCGAGCTCCCCTCATGTCTACGGTAAGAGCCGACATATTACAAACATTTTCTCACCGAAACCTGCCGGTTGACATGTAGTAGGGAACCATGTTTGCTTGACCGCTCTGTTCCATAGTAAAGCTTACCTTCGTGAATGTAAAAAAGGAAACACCAGCTGTGTTTGTATTGCTAAGAGCAGCCGCAATACACCGTTTCCCACCTACATCTTTCTTCTTTGACGTCTCCATTATTAATTGAACAAATTGCAAAAGATTCAGCAACACAGATGTCCAGAATACTGTGTAATTATGCGATTAAAGCAGACGACTTAAAGCTGGGATCAGGCTGGAACAAAACGTCCGCTACAATCAGTGACGTCACGCGCAAGCGTCATCATACCGACGTTTTTAGTAAACTAAAAAGGCCGTATTGGCATGTGTTGCAATGTTAATATTTCATCATTGATATATAAACTATCAGACTGCGTGGTCGGTAGTAGTGGGTTTCAGTAGGCATTTAAGGTGTAGATTTGAGAGCAAGCCATCAGGCACATTTTTTAATAGAGACACATTGTGCAGTACAATATATTAGTAACACATTGGATTGTTTGCTCCGGCTCTTAATGCTGCGGAATTATATGTTCCGACTGCTCAATAACTAGAATGGCACACAAAAGGTGGGCAAACTATAATTTAATTGAAAACCGAATCTTATAAACAGATGGGGTGGGGTGCAAAAACGGAAGTACCGCTGTACCATGTCTTAAGAAAGAGTTTCAGTTATGTCGGCCTTCTGCAGGAATAAATAAATGTCCTCCATATTGTGAAAAAGGCCCTGAAAAAAAGAAAAAACAATTTTTTCTTTTGATGTGTGTGACTCTGAGCTCCTTTTACTCGACTTGTAGGATCTCAAAGAAGTGAATAGTGCCAATGGTTTAATCGAAGCTTTGAGGCTTTCTCACCCTCTCCCCTTCCCCTCTCTCTCTCTCTCTCTCTCTCTCTGTCACACTTTGTCTTTCTCACAGATTCAGTGCAAGAGTGCCCGCGCAATTGCCATGGTAACGGAGAGTGTAATTCTGGCGTGTGCCATTGCTTCCCCGGATTCCACGGCATGGACTGCTCCAAAGGTATGAGCTTGCTTTCAATGGCGGTACCCCCCCTGTCACAAAGCGGTGTCTTCTAATGAGACAAAAGCGCGTGAAGAGTGGCGGCCCGGGAAGATGAAGGGCTGTGAAAATGGCGTGTTGAGCCGTGTCAAGATGACTGATGATGAATGGCAGCTCCTCAAGCTAATATCTCTCTCGGCCTGTGCTCACCTGGGATAGACAGCTGTGATGAATAGTTTAGTTACCTTTCCCCGTAATTACTCTTTATGTCAGCACTACTCTCCAGAAACGTAACCACTATATTTACCCTCCGTCCACTGGAGCGAAAGTTGGGTGTCTGTGATTGGACAGTTTGACTTGAAAAATTGTTATTAAAAAAATGGAAATTTCTCCCTCTCCTTTTCTGTTCTACGCCAGCGGCATGCCCGGTGCTGTGCAGCGGCAACGGCCAGTACGACAAGGGCTCCTGTGTGTGTTACAGCGGTTGGAAAGGACCCGAGTGCGACGTCCCCGTCACACAGTGCATTGACCCTCTTTGCAGCGGCCATGGCACCTGCACCAATGGCAACTGTGTGTGCTCCATCGGCTACAAAGGGCAGAACTGTGCAGAAGGTGAGTGGTGAGCCAGGGTCCTTTTAATGATGGTGGAATCCTCGGGAAGGTACCAGTAAAACCAGACAGTCTTGACAGAATTTTCAGAGAAAATCTAAAATAATGGCCTCCGCAACACACCTCACCAGCACAGCCGATACGGGGTGCTGGAAATAACAGATTTTTGCAAAAAATACATGGAAAAAAATCCACAATACACAAATTTAAAGACGATATTTGATGATGTACAGATTTATGAGCCAAGAAGGTTTGGAGTTTATCCCAGCGGAGTGATACATTTTTATAGCATTTGGAAAAAAAAACAAAAAACGTTTTTTTCTAAATGATACAGAATGTCAACTTTCAAAATCTGACAAAAAACACTAGAATAAAAAACTAAATTCATACCAAAGACTATAAAAATGGAACCCATTACCTCCCTGCTTGTCATTAAGCATCAAGGGTTGGAATTGGGGGTTAAATCACAAAAAAAAAAATAAAAGTAAAAAAAATAGGGCTTCACGGTGGTAGAGGGGTTAGTGCGTCTGCCTCACAATACGAAGGTCCTGCAGTCCTGGGTTCAAATCCAGGCTCGGGATCTTTCTGTGTGGAGTTTGCATGTTCTCCTCGTGAATGTTTGGGTTCCTTCCCGGTACTCCGGCTTCCATGCACCTGAGGATAGGTTGATTGGCAACACTAAATTGGCCCTAGTGTGTGAATGTAAATAATGATAAATGGGTTGTACTTGTATAGCGCTTTTCTACCTTCAAGGTACTCAAAGCGCTTTGACACTACTTCCACATTTACCCATTCACACACACATTCACACACTGATGGAGGGAGCTGCCATGCAATGCGCCAACCAGCACCCATCAGGAGCAAGGGTGAAGTGTCTTGCTCAGGACACAACGGACATGACGAGGTTGGTATTAGGTGGGATTTGAACCAGGGACCCTCAGGTTGCGCACGGCCACTGCGCCACGCCGTCCCTAATGTGAGTGTGAATGTTGTCTATCTGTGTTGGCCCTGCGATGAGGTGGCGACTTGTCCAGGGTGTACACCGCCTTCCGCCCGACTGTAGCTGAGATAGGCGCCAGCGACCCCAAGAGGGAATAAGCGGTAGAAAATGGATGGATGGATGGATCACCAAAAATAATTCCCGGGCGCGGCCACCGCTGCTGCTCACTCCCCCCCCTCACCTCCCAGGGAGTGATCACGGGTGATGGGTCAAATGCAGAGAATAATTTCGCCACAACTCATCTGTGTGTGTGTGTGAGACAATCATTGGTACTTTAACTTAACTTCCATCCATCCATTTTTTACCGCTTATTCCCTTTTGGGGTCGCGGGGGGCACTGGCGCCTAGCTCAGCTACAATCGGGCATAAGGCGGTGTACACCCTGGACAAGTCGCCACCTCATCGCAGGGCCAACACAGATAGACAGACAACATTCACACTCACATTCACACACTAGGGCCAATTTTAGTGTTGCCAATCAAAGTATCCCCAGGTGCATGTCTTTGGAAGTGGGAGGAAGCCGGAGTAGCCGGAGGGAACCCACGCATTCACGGGAAGAACATGCAAACTCCACACAGAAAGAGACCGAGCCTGGGATTGAACCCAGGACTGCAGGACCTTCGTATTGTGAGGCAGACACACTAACCCCTCTTCCACCGTTAAGTTAACTTAACTTAACTTAAAGTCACATACTTCAATGAAGCAAAATAGTAATAATCCAGGCTTGTTTTGATTCTTCCCATATACTTATGGAGAGAAATTGGTATCTTTTTATGACATCCATCCTTCCATTTTCTACCGCTTGTCCCTTACGGGGCCTTGGGGGTGCTGGAGCCTATCCCAGCTGCACACGGGCAAGATTTGCGATATTATCTTGCTTCAAATTCATTTTCTTTGTACCACAATGTTGCTGATATTAATGTCCAAAACTTCACAAACCTGAATCATCACCTGTTTCAGTACAGCTGGTGTTGTTGTCAATCTGTCGCAGTACTTAAGAAAGTTCGCAACATTCATGTTCACTGTCTTCCCATTAAGAGGAAGCTTAGCAGGCTGTATTCAGGCTACTTTTAACAGCTGCTGCCTCTCTGTTGGACTCCGGTACTGCATGTTAGTGCCGAGATTTTTTTTTTTCTGAGATTCAGATTTCAGATTCGGGGGTTCAGTCCTATTACCCACCTAACGATACTGATAGAAATTTTATATTTTGAGGAACCTTATGGTTTCACAGCACCACTGTACCCAGATATTAGGAATTTTCACCTTTGAAAAACAAAAAACACAACACAGCGTATGAACTTTAAAAGCTGTTACTATCTAATTTTGCAGGCAAATTAATCCGTCAATTCAATATGAAACTCTCTAATTAATATATATATATATATATATATATATATATATATGTATATATATATATATATATATATATATATATATATACATATATATATATATATATATATACATATACATATATATATATATATATTCCGTCAGAGTTTGTTGTAGGCAAACCCCAAGATGGAGGCAGGCATTGAACAGGAAAAAATTATTTAATTAAAATATTAGAACAAGAACAAACAAAATGGTACTAACACAAAGCGCGCACAAGGCGGATAACAAACTAAGAGAGCTAGCATGGGAGCTAGAAAACAAAAAGGAACTTAGCATGGAAGCTAGCAAAAAACAAAAGGGAGCTTAGTGTGGAAGCTAGCGGGTAGCGAACAGGAAAACAAGTCGCTACTTGTAGAATGAAAACAAAACGGAAGCAGGGAACAAAAGACAGTAAGCTACAAACAAATGAATATAGCTTACCCTTACGCTGCAATAAAACGACATGACAGGATAGCAACGACAAGAGCGACATGTGGCAACGACAAATCAATACAATAATCCAGCGGTGACTGGATGGGAAGATAGGTCTAAATAGCAGCGGACTTATTGACGCCAGGTGTGGCCAGGTGCCCGTCAGCCGCAGCTGAGAGGGAACACAGCACTCAGGGAGAAAGACAGGAAACCATCAAAATAAGAGCGCTGACAGGAAACACTACACACACAGAGGAAACAAAGACAAATGCAGAGGAAAAACTAAAACATAGTCAAACTGTCAGAGGCAAGCCTGACATGTATAAGCAAAGGTTTCTGTGGTTTATCCGTTATACAGTGCTCAATGCCGGGGTAGAGCAGAATATAGGTCAGGGAAACCTGTGAAACAGGCTTGTTGGGATGATATAGCCTCTTGTGTTTTTTCCTGACCTAGCGTGTATATGTATATATATATATATATATATATATATATATATATATATATATATATATATATATATATATATATATATATATATATATATATATATATATATATGTACATTATATATGTACAGTATATATATATCTATGTACAGTATATATATATATATATATATATATATATATATATGCACAACTCCCCTGAAGAGCAGGGATGGAATAGCCTCCATGTGAAATGTTTTAAGCGAAGCTGCAAGTTACTCTTAATTAAATGGAGCTAAGCTACAAGTGAAGCTATCCCCAGAGAATTGTAGCAAGCTACACAGCAAAAGTGGCTTGCTAAAATAAAGCTACATTATACATAACTTAATGTACAACTTTCCACCAAACAAGAGAAAATATACTCAGTTTGATTGTTTATTGAAATAAACACTTGCTAGTAGCATGCCCTTTGTCTAGCTTTTTACATTTATTTTAGATTGTACAAAATGTGGGAAATTAACCTAGAACCCAGGACCTTTGTATTGTGAGGCACACATACTAACCCCTGTTTCACAATGCTGCCAATTAAATAAGTAGTGCTGTCAATGTTTTTTGTTTTTTTTCAAAACGGATTGATCACATTTTTGAAATTGGATGAATCGCAGATTATTACTTGCTTGAGTTTTTTTAATCAATTAAAAAAAAAAAAGATCCCACAGTCGCATGCAAATGCAATTTTATTCTTAGAAAGAGGTTCCGAGGCCTCTGTAGCAGAACCTTCAGGTTCTGTAACAGCTTTTTCCCTTAGGCCATAAGACTCTTGAACGCATCATAATAATCCCCTCGAATCCACCCAAAAACGGATTACCTCGCTGGAATATAAAGACAATATAACATACATCCATAAATGTGGATGCATATGCAAAAGTACAATATGTTTATCTGTACAGTGATCTATTTATTTATATCTGCACTACCATGAGCTAATGCAACAAAATGTTGTTCTTATCTGTACTGTAAAGTTCAAATTTGAATGACAAAAAAGAGGAAGTCAAAGTCTAGTCTAAGAATGTCATCCAAAAACATTTTTCAAAAGTTTTACTTGAATGCACGTGTCACGCGTTCGGCGCACTTGTTGCGCGGAGTTGCCACTTCGTGGATGCACACACCACCAGTCAGCAGGATTGCAGGTAAGAATATGTTTTAATATAATAAAACAAAAGAACACTGGTGCAAAAAAGGAGAAAAACAAAGCGCGTGCCAATGCACGGAAAGCTAATGCTAAAAACGTAGCAGGAAACAGAAAACATTAAACGACGTGCCACACGCACGTGAAGCTAAGGCGGAACTTAGCACAAAATAATCGAGGGCAGAAGGATACCAAACGTGACGTGTTGCGAAAAGCAAGTAATGGACCGAGGACGAACTGAGGAATCAGGTGGGCTTAAATACACAAATGATAATCAACAACAGGTGTGACAGGAGCCCGTGAGGAGGAGCACAAAACGTTGCCATGGTGACTAAACAAACGGGGAAGTGCTCAAACACAAGGAATCGGCAGAGTCCAGAACTACACATGAACAAAGACATATAAGCGGCAAAACAATAAGCGATCCGCATACCGGATCGTGACAGCACGTAATTTTTTTGTTCAAAACTGGGTGGCAGTTTTTAATAATTAAGACAATTCGGCGTATATTTTGGAGTGAAATGTACATGTAGCGTACGAATTGACCTCATTACTGCCCGTATAACAACACACATTTCAGGTAACCCTCCACGGTTAAGGTACAGGAGCGCTGACAGCCATCAAACTGTATAATGCATATGTTCCTTCTTGCCTGCACTTAAATGTAGAATATATGTAGAATATATTTATATTATTCATATCATATAAATTATATTATTTATCAGGGCCGTGAATCTTTGGGTGTCCCACAATTCGATTCAATATCAATTCTTGGGGTCACAATTCCATTCTAAATCGATTTTTTTACCGATTTAAAATGATTCTCGATTTATTCAATACAGTACATAGGATTTCAGCAGGATCTACCCCAGTCTGCTGACATGCAAGCAGAGTAGTAGATTTGTGTAAAAAGCTTCTATAATTGTAAAGGACAATGTTTTATCAACTGATTGCAATAATTTAAATTTGTTTTAACCAATAAACGAACCAAAAATATGACTTATTTTATCTTTGTGAAAATATTGGACACAGTGTGTTGTCAAGCTTATGAGATGCGATGCAAGTGTAAGCCACTGTGACACTATTGTTCTTTTTTTTTTTAAATGTCTAATGATAATGTCAATGAGGGATTTTTAATCACTGCTATGCTGACATTATAACTAATATTGATACTGTTGTTGATAATCATTTTTGTTTCACTACTTTTGGTTCTCCCACTTCCAAAGACATGCACCTGGGGATAAGTTGATTGGCAACACTAAATTGGCCCTAGTGTGTGAATGTGAGTGTGAATGTTTTCTGTCTGTCTGTTGGCCCTGTGATGAGGTGGCGACTTGTCCAGGGTGTACCCCGCCTTCCGCCGGATTGTAGCTGAGATAGGCGCCAGCGCCCCCCGCGACCCCAAAAGGGAATAAGCGGTAGAAAATGGATGGATGGATGGATGGTTTGTTCTGTGTTGTGTTTGTGTCTCCTGAGTGTTCTGAGTGTTGCTGGGTTAGGTTAGGTTTTGGAATTGGATTGCATTGTTATGGTATTGCTGTGTATTGATTTGTTGGATTGATTAAGAAAAAAAAAATCAATTTTTTAAAAATGAGAATCGATTCTTAATCGCACAACGTAAGAATCGCGATTCAAATTCGAATCGATTTTTTCCCGCACCCCTATTATTTATTATTATTATTGTCTATTGTGAGCTAACTGTGGTGCTGAATTTCCCCTAGGGATCAATAAAGTACTTTCTATTCTATTCTAATAATGTGCAAAATATCTGTGAGAACTAACTTAAAAAGATTCCATTTCCCGCCATAACGTCTCCCCATATGGTGATTATTTTACAAGAAACATGGATATTTGTTGGCAAACAAGCACATCGTACATCCACTGACACACTCCTTGGAGCTCCAGTGAGACAGCTCATCATAGCACACCCTCACCCTGAGTGAGCGTCCTCTCCCTCCATGAATACACACACAGCTGATAGATGGTTACACAACCAAACACATCACAGATTTGATTAAGGGATTAAATTGCATCTATTGATCTCTGTTAAGAAGTACCTGCCCGCCACACTCTGAAGATAGAAAGGTATGAGGAGGAAAATGACGAAAGATGAAAGGGCCGAGTCAAAGCAGCAGTGTGAGGTCAAAAAGAGAGGGAGAAAGGGAAAACGTACACAAAGGGTGAAGATGAGGAGGAAGAGGAGAGTGTCAGGTCGAAGAGGTCAAGACACAACAATGTCAGCGTTTGCTCCTTGCCTCCCCCCAACCCCCTTCAATCTTTTCTGCCCTGCTCTCATGCATGATATTCATCCCGGCAGACTCCCTCAAACAATTTACCTGGAGTGCCACTGACATGAAAATCAATAGCTGTGATTCGCCTTTTCTGCTAGGCAAACACAAATGGAGGGCGGAGGTTGCCATGTGTGAGCATGTGTGCGCACGGGAGGGGCGGGCCGGTCAATAACGGCCGAGGAGGGGGGAAAAAAAGAGGACGAGGCGAGGCTGAGCGAGCAGGACAGAGCAATGAGAGCACGCCAGGGGAAGAAGGGTGGGGTAGAGGCCGGGGGGGTTTGCCCAAGAGGAGGTAATTTGTCAAATTGTTTTTTTTGTTGTTGTTTTTTTCCTAAGAGCTGGCTATCAGCTTGGCAGACTGACATTGTCGGGTTCTCTTGTGTGTACCACACATGTGCACGTACACACAACCGCGCACGGAATACTAATTTGTTTTGTGGCAACACAATTAAAAGATGCTGCTAGTCATTACTTTGTTGCCTTAGTAATATGTCCGCTAATGTTTTCTTTTATTCCGTTATCTTTCGGTGCACACAAAGGATGAAAACATCACTTCTGTCGCTTCCCTCCCTTTAAACACCTACTCATAACATTTTTCTTTTGTCTTCCAGCATAAGCTGGGAGGTGACAAGTTTGTTTTGTTTTTTCATTGGTGTTGGTCTTTGTTGATTTGGTTTCTCTGCCTTTGATGCAGTGGATTGCCTGGACCCAACATGTTCCAACAATGGCATTTGTGTGAACGGGGAGTGCCACTGTAAGCCAGGATGGGGAGGACTCCACTGTGAGCTGCCTCGGGCTCAGTGTCCGGACCAGTGCCACGGCCACGGTGCTTTCATTCCAGACACCGGACTGTGCAGCTGTGACCCCAACTGGATGGGCCCTGACTGCTCTATGGGTAGGTACAGTTGAAGCCATTTGGGAATTCAACATAAAAAGTCAGTTTTAAGCAGCTAGTTGTGTGTTTTTTTGCGTCTTATAATACACATTTAATTCCAAAACTCAACTAATTTCTTTTAATTCTATTCTATTTTTACAGCTTGTGTTTTGAAACAAAGAAAAACACAATTTGGCAATTTAGGCTATACAGTACAGAGTTTTTTTTGTCAGTAATCTTTTCCAAAGGATCAAACGGAAACTGAATTGTGCACAAACTGAAGCTTTTTGGTTTGTTTGTTCATGAGAAATAATGCAAATCCAGAAACATTAACAAGAACACATTTTCATGGTAACACTTATATATGGGAATCATATTCTAAGTAACAAAAATTTAATTTAGTGTTATTTGGTTAGGGTTAGGGTTGGGGTTAAGGTTAGGGTTAGGCATTAAGAAAAAGAGTTGGTTAGGGTTAGTGTTACCGTCTTACTGGTTGTATAATAAGGCCATGCAGAATAAGGCATTAATAAGTACTTAATAATGACTAATTAAGAGCCAATATGTTACTAATTTGCATGGTTAATAAGCAAATAATTAATGGTGAATATCATCCCCATACTAAAGTGAAATGTTGTCATTTTTTTACTGTTCAGTCATTATAAAATCATATCCTTCTGAGAATGTGGTGAAAATATGATTTTGAAACACTTTACTGTGTATCTCGGGATGGATACCAAATTCGGTGCCAACCAAAGTCCATCGGTAGTATGAGGTACCACTTTACATAAAAATCAATGATTAGGGATGTGTATCTTACAACATCACGGGTACAAGCGGCCGAAATGAGTTTCCTCCGCCGTGTGGCGGGGCTCTCCCTTAGAGATAGGGTGAGAATCTCTGCCATCCCGGAGGAACTCAAAGTAAAGCCGCTGCTCCTCCACATGGAGAGGAGCCAGATGAGGTGGTTCGGGCATCTGGTCAAGATGCCACCCGAACGCCTCCCGAGGGAGGTGTTTAGGGCACGTCCAACCGGTAGGAGGCCTCGGGGAAGACCCAGGACACGTTGGGAAGACTATGTCTCCCGGCTGGCCTGGGAACGCCTCGGGATCCCCCGGGAAGAGCTAGACGAAGTGGCTGGAGATAGGGAAGTCTGGGCTTCCCTGCTTAGGCTGTTGCCCCCGCGACCCGACCTCGGATAAGCGGAAGAAGATGGATGGATGGATGGATCTTACAACATCTCATGATTCGATTTGATTCCGAATCTTGGGGTGATGATTTCATTCAGAATCAAGTCTCGATTCACACAAGTCTCGATTCCAAACCAATTTTTGCAATATTTTACAATTGACATACAAATTATTATAAAAACCTTTTCAAAACAAGTTACAGGTTACAAAAGCTTCTCTTGGCTTCTGATATATGATGTATGACGTATACGCATAGCAGTTAAGTTCAGACATTGCCTAAACATATATATATATATATATATATATATATATATATATATATATATATATATATATATATATATATATACACACACACACACAGAGTATACAGTACAGGCCAAAACATTGTAAATTGTCACTGAAGGTATCAAAACTATGAATGAACACATGTGGAGTTATGTACTTAATAAAAAAAAGCTGAAATAACTGAAAACACGCTTTATGTTCTAATTTCTTCAAAGAAGCCACCCTTTGCTATGATTGCTGCTTTGCACACTCTTGGCATTCTCTCGATGAGCTTCAAGAAGTAGCCACCTGAAATGGTTTTCACTGCACATAGTTTTGATGCTTTCAGTGACAATCTACAAGGTAAATAGTCTTGGAAATAAAGGAAACACATTGAAATGAGAAGGTGTGTCAAAACTTGTGGCCTGTACTGTATATATACTCTCTAATTACTCACTAATCAATATGTACATATATATATATATATATATATATATATATATATATATATATATATATATATATATATATGTATGTACATATTGATTAGTGAGTAATTAGAGTATATATACAGTATATATATATACACCTCACTCACATATATATATGTTTATACTGTACATTCCATCCATCCATTCTACCGCTTGACCCTTTCAAGGTATGTGTGTGTATAGTGGGGCGGTATAGCTCGGTTGGTAGAGCCGCCATGCCAGCAACTTGGGGGTTGCAGGTTTGATCCCAGCTTCCGCCATCCTAATCACTGCCGTTGTGTCCTTGGGCAAGACACTTTACCCACCTGCTCCCAGTCCCACCCACACTGGTTTAAATGTAAAAAAAAAATATATATATATATATATATGTATGTATATACACACATCAATTTTTGACCAGCTTGTCCCTCTCAGAGTCGCGGGGATTGCTGGAGCCTAGCCCGGCTGCCTTCGGGCAGAAGGCGCGGGGTAAATCCCTGACAAGTCACCACCTCCCACAGATAGACAGGCATAGATTCACACTCACATTCACACTCTAGGGCCGATTTAGTGTTGGTGCATGTCTTTGTAGGTTGTAGGAAGCCGGAGGGAACCCACGCAGTCACAGGGGAGAACATTCAAACTCCACACAGAAAAACCGAGCCCGGGAATCGAACCCAGGACCTTCTTGTTGAGTTGGCATGTTCACCCCTGTGCCTGCGTGGGCAAAGATCACGGCTTCCTACCACCTCCAAAGACACGCACCTGGGGAAAGGCGTATTGGCTAATTGGCCTAATTTGTTTTTACAGAGAATTCCTGGCACCCACAGCTGCCAGTGTTAGTTTTTTTTTGTAAACAGGTTTGCAACATATCAGTAATTTGCTGTAAGCAAAAACGGTTATCAACTGTAAAATTAACCGATTCAACATCAACATACCGTAATGTCCTATACATCTTGATTGTATTTTTCACAATAAATTCCTTGCAACCACAGCTGCTGGCATTTTACCGTGAATTGTACAGATGTTTTTTCACAGTGTACATATTAGGTTATGTTTAAATTCAATAACTCAATAAAACTCTCCTTAGCAGCAGGAATTGAGCATTCATCATGAGTGCAGCAATGTTTCACTTTAATGAAAAAACAATGTACTCCCCCTCAGCAGTAACCCTCAACAATTGTGTATCAAAACATCTGTGCATATTGCATCTGCTGCTCCACAGGGGTTCTCAGACGCCTATCTCACCACATGCCTCCACCTCCAAATAGCCACTTTAATAAAGGTGCAGTGATTTTAATTGAAGGGGCCTAACCAGTATATATATCCCATATCCTATCTTTTAAATCTGGATTGTATTACAATTGAACTACAACCACAAGTCTTAAATCATAAGAACACTTTCTTCCCACAGGCTATCACTCTGATGAACACTAAACAGTCACAGTGTGACCTATTGCTGTGCAAGAATCCTGGATTTAATCTGTCACTGTGAATAAGATAACTCAGGGGTTCTCAACCTTTTTGACTTCAGGGGCCCAGTGCAAATATCAACATTGATATTTCTCGGGCTATACTGTAGAGCACACCAGTATATTAGCCGCACCCACAAAATTAAAACAAATATTTTTCCATATAATCGCCGCATTGGACTATAAACCGCAGATATACAGGTTGTAAAATTAGTTGTTTACACATAAATATTTTGTAAATGTTTATTTGCATACCTTAAATGTTTCTACGCGGTTGGGAGAAGGTAGAAGGTGGTGGGGATCAAACCTGAGGGTTCTTGGTTTGATCCCCACCTTTCTACCAACCTAGTCATGTCCGTTGTGTCCTTGAGCAAGACACTTCACCCTTGCTCCTGATGGGTCATGTTTAGGGCCTTGCACGGCAGCTCCCGCCATCAGTGTGTGAATGGGTGAAAATCTGGAAATAGTGTCAAAGCGCTTTGGGTACTGTCACTCCAAATTTCTTCCCCCCTACAAAGACCTTTCCCCCGGAAGACATTTGGCGTGACAGCCCCTCTAATGCCTGAAGGACCCCAATGAGGGTGGAAGGACCTTAAAGCAGCCCACACAGCTGTCTGTTTTAAAATCATTATAATTGGCTGATTGTCATTGGTGAAAAATAACGGTGAGGAAAAAATATTAGCATTCCAGCATGTTAACCTTTCAAGCTATTTTTGCTCCGCTAATTTTTCAGGTGTAACCCTTAAGAGTCATATAACTTGGTATTGTCACTCCCTCATTGGGGTCCTTCAGGCATTAGAGGGGCTGTTACGCCAAATATCTTCCAGTGGGAAGGTTTTTGTAGGGGGGAAGAAATTTGGCGTGACAGTACCTTGTAGGTAAAAAAGCGCTATACAAGTATAACCCATAAATGGTGTCTGTAACATGGCAGTAAAACAACTGATCAAACAAAACAGAAGTCCTCGTAATGGATCAACTAGCTACGGAAGCTTGCGCTCCAAACAGCTAAACAGACTCAATAACTCCACGTTGATGTTTTGGTCAATTTACAAAACTGTAACAATACAAAAACAATGCCACTGTAAGTGATTAATATTAACAAATTTACTCGTGAACCTGATAGCATTTCAGCTAATGTTAGCGACGCTAGCTTCATTGCATTACAATAGCATGTACAAATATGCTTAAAAAGACATCACGCATGGGACGGTTTAATAAGTAAGTATTGTTTTAGTTGCAATGTGAAACTTATAAAAGTTGCTTTGAGAGATGAATGAAGAATCCATACGAGTAGTAACGCTATGGATGGCTAGAAGACGGAACATGACTTCTACTACCGGTTGAAAGCCAGTCTAATTAAAAGAGCACTGCAGCACCTGCAGTGAGAAAAGTCGTCCAAAAGATGGTCCAATTGCACAAACAATTACACACCTATTCAGTGTATTTGCTCTGTTTTGTTCTAACTATTTACATTATGACCATCATGTAAGAAAAATCCATAAAATAGCTACACCGTTTTATAAGCCACAGGGTTCAAAGCCCAGGAATAAAGTGGCTTATAGTCCAGAATTTATGGTAATCTTACTCTTGATTTTCATCGTATTTTATAATTATTTCTAACCTACTTACAGTGCAACAGGGTAAACCATTTTAAAGTAAATAAAAGCATGTGTTTATCATAATTGTTATTTATTCAAAACATTAACCTTACGACAGTGATTACAAAAATAAATATTAACCAAATACTCTGCACAAGAAGGAATTTAAAAAATAACTGAAGAAAAATACTTGTACATACAATTGTGTTGTCCATCCATCCATTTTCTAAACTAAATTAATATGTCTCTTTGCTAAATTGTCAATAAAATAAAAGACAAACGGAAGACATATCTTTGCCATTTTAAGTCTTAATTTTTGCGCTTAAGAAACGTATTTATTACTTTAGCTCTATTCTTTCTTCTGTTTATTTGATATTGTCATTACTGCCACAAAGGTTGGTTAAAGTGTACCTGAGTTCCACTGCAGCCAATACGGACCACTGCTGAGAAACAGATATTTTTGAGGGACCCTCCAGGTGGCACACTAAGAAACACTGAACTAACTCATGTTCACTTCATCCTTTTGCTCTATGCAGCTCTGCACTATTATCTCATTAGCCTTGTACATATTAATAATTTACATACTTGTCTACTATTAATATTATTTTTTACATTGAACAAAGAGAGCACAGTCTACCAAGTCAAATGTTTTGTGTGTTAAACATACCTGGCAAATATATAGCTGATTCTGATAATGTTTTCTAGATCTTAGATATTATATAAGTGATGAAAAATATGACAATATGATAGGTTGAAATTTACTGTCAGTAATTCCTGTGTAACACACTTTATTGAACTGCTTATTTGCTTCCATAGTCAGTGTGCTGCTATTGCATTAATGCGTTTTGCAATACATTACACCCACCCAATCTAATATGATCAACTACCATGAATTTCCTATTGAATGAATTAAACAATAATACACAACCCAAAACCAGTGAAGTTGGCACGCTGTGTAAATCGTAAATAACAACATGATTGGGTATAAAAAGTCATTCACAAACAAGGATGGGGCGAGGGTCACCACTTTGTGAATAAATGAGTGAGCAAATTGTCGGAACTGTTTAAAAACAACGTTTTTCAACAATCTAATTGCAAGGAATTTAGGGATTTCACCATCTACGGTCCGTAATATCATCAAAAAGTTCAGAGAATCTGTAAAAATCACTGCATGTAAGCGATGATATTACGGACCTTCTATCCCTCAGGCGGTACTGCATCATAAAGCGACATCAGTGTGTAAAGGACATCACCATATGGGCTCAGGAACACTTCAGAAAACCACTGTCAGTAACTACAGTTCATTGTTACATCTGTAAGTGCAAGTTAAAACTCTACTATGCAAAGCAAAAGCTATTTATTAACAACACCCGGAAACGCCGACGACTTTTTTCCTATGTGTTGCTGCCATTAAATTCTAAGTTAATGATTATTTGCAAAAAGAAATTCAGAATCTCAGTTCGAACATTTGCAATGTATTCAAATGAATATAATTTGAAAAGGATATGCAAATCATTGTATTCTCTTTTTATTCTTGAATTACACAACCTGCCAACTTAACTGGTTTGGGGTTTTGTACAATATACATCTAGTATGCGTGTTGTTAGGTTTATACTGTAGTCTGCAGAGCTAAACTATAGTGTTTGTAACATTTAGATTGTTGGGTTGTTGCATCAAAATGTCAGAAACACTTTTGCTATCATAAAATGACCTGCGTCCCTATTCTTGCAGAGGTGTGTTCTGTGGACTGCGGGACACACGGAGTGTGTATGGGTGGAACTTGTCGCTGCGAGGAGGGCTGGACGGGCGCAGGCTGTGACCAGCGTGTGTGCAACCCGCTCTGCATCAAACATGGAACCTGCAAGGATGGCAAGTGTCAGTGTCACCAGGGCTGGAATGGAGAGCACTGCACTATTGGTGAGAGCACTTCACAGCTTCTGTGTGTGCGTGTGTGTGTGTGTCTGCATGTGTGTGGGTGTTTTAAGAGCGCGTGTGTATGTGTGGGGTGGGGGGTGTGGTTTAATGTGCTTTGGTATGCACTAAAACAGCAGCACCCAGTCAGATTAAATTGGCAGCCCCTTCCAACTTTGTTCAACAAATTTGGCTAAAATAAGTTGAGGAAGCTCAAGAGCGTTGCTGATGTCAAATGTGGGTGGTTGACAAAGCCGAAGCAAAATGTAGCTGTTTTCTAACCACCAACCCCAGGAGGCCTTTGAAACTCCAGGGATGTTTTATCAAAGGTGAAACTTTTCACCTCACTCACATCAAAAATCGACTTTTTTTTTTCTTTTTTCTTTTTCAGCGTGCGTGCTTGTGTGTGCGTGTGTGTCGATCAATCAATGTCTCAAACTGACATCACTGTCACTTTGGATGGATGAGTGCCAGATTCTTTGGGTTCACCCACAGTGCTTTTTAGTCACAATGTCTCATTTTCCTGTCACGGCAAGCACTGTGATTGCAATCTGATACGCACACACAAAAAACCAACACTTATATAAGCTCACACACAACTCACTCTGACACATACATAAGCACGGGGGAATAGCAGTTTATGATCTCCCCATTTCCCCCCACCCATCAGAAAGTAGGGCAGCTTTGACTGCGGCGTCAGCCCGAGATGAAAGAATTGTCAGGCCTCAGCCTGGCGTGACGCAAACTTCACCAGCAGCAGACACTCTCAGCTCATCTCAGCTTGCCTGTTGTTCATTTCAGCTCTGCATGATGTTTGCTTGCATTTATTTATTTATTTTTTTTTTTTTTTAATTCTCTCCATCTCTTACCTTTTGCACGTTTTCTCCCACTGCAGACCATGGGAGTATGGTTGACAAAGCAGGTACCGTATCTTGACTCTGGTGTTTTGCTCATTAGCCTGTGATGGTAGTTGCTAGCCGCTGCATTTGTGGGTTCTTGGCCCCCGGCTTGGCTCTGTAGACTCTGTGGTGCTATCTGTACGTAGACTAGGATGCGAAGCTCAATGATTACTCCCGGCATGTAGTGCATTCATTTTGCAGCAGTGCACTACATAAGGAGTCCGGTGTCATTGAGCCCAGATGTGGGGTGCAGGTGATTCCAGGGTGGTATCGGCTGTGTGGGAGGAACTGTGCTGTGAAAGTGTGACTCTGCATGCATGTGAGAGTGTTTTTCAAATAAAGGGGAATTGCACTTTTTTTGGTTGGAATTTTGCCCACCATCCACAATCCTAATGTGACACAAGAACACATCCTTCCCTTTTCTGTGTGTCCAAAATAATGGAAAAACTGCTTGTAAGACATGGTTAAAGGGGAACATTATCACAATTTCTGAAGGGTTAAAACCAATAAAAATCAGTTCCCAGTGGTTTATTTTATTTTGCGAAGTTTTTCGTTGTTCTTTGAACCTGTTCATTGCAATAATGACAATAAAACTCTATTCTATTCTCAAAATTTTACCCATCACGCAATATCCCGAAAAACGGCTTCAAAGTGCCTGATTTACACCATCGCTAAATCCACCCGTCTATTGTCCTGTGACGTCATTGCGTGAAGCCACCAGAAACAAACATGGCGGATAGCATAGAAAGGTAGAGCAATAATAGCTCGGATTCAAAGTCGGATTTCAGCGCCGTAAGCGATTCAACAGATTAGGCATGTATTGAAACGGATGGTTGGAGTGTGGAGGCAGGTACCGAAAACGAAATTAAAGAAGAAACAGAAGCTTTTGAGCCATATCACGACAGACAGCGGCACGGGAGGAAGCGCGGACGAATTTGGCGATCGCTTTCTAACCAACGATTGGTATGTGTTTGTTTGGCATTGAATGTGGGTGGAGGGAAAGGCTGGATGCAGATATAGCTACAAATGAGGCATAATGATGCAATATGTACATACAGCTAGCCAGAATAGCATGTTAGCATCGATTAGCTTGCAGTCATGCCGTGACCAAATATGTCTGATTAGCACACTCCACATAAGTCAATAACATCAACAAAACTCACCTTTGTGATTTCGTTGACTTTATTGTTGGAAATGCATCTGCTTTGAGTGTCGCCGGATATCAACACTTTCTGGCCATCTCTGTTGTAGCATAGCTGTCGTCGGTAAAGTGTGCAGAACAAACGAGGGACTTTCGCATCTTTTGACCACTGGTGCAACTTGAATCAGTCTCTGTTCGTTTTGTTACACCTTCCGACGACACACCGACGAGGCATGATGTCTCCGAGGTACGGAAAACAGTCGAAACAACGGAAAATAACACAGCTGATTTGACTTGGTGTGTGTAATGTGTTTGAGAAAATGGCGGATTGCTTCATGTTCTGACGTCATGGGTGAAAGGTCATTGCTCCGACAGCGAACAGTTGAAAGGCGTTTAAATCGCCAAATTCACCCTTTTAGATTTCGGAAATCGGTTAAAAAAACATATGGTCTTCTTTCTGCAACATCAAGGTATATATTGACGCTTACATAGGTCTGGTGATTATGTTCCCCTTTAACAATGCAGGTAATAGGAATATGATCTATTGCAGTGGTTCTCACTTTCCAAGGACCAGTGTAATGTTCAACATTAAAATATACTAGCGTAGTAGGCCTAAGTAGCCATTAAAAACAAGGCAAAGGTTTTATTTAACAAGTAAATGGTAAATGGGTTATATTTGTATAGCGCTTTTCTACTTTCAAACTACTCAAAGCGCTTTGACACTATTTCCACGTTCACCCATATATATATTTAAAAGTTTTGGACACTGTAACATTACACACATTTTGAATAGTAACATCCATCCATCCATTTTCTACTGCTTGTCCCTTATGGGGATGGCGGGGGTGCTTGAGCCTATCCTAGCTGCACATGGGCGGAAGGCGGAGTACACTCTGGACAAGTCTCCATCTCATCCAGGGCTAACACAGATAGACAGACAACATTCACACTCACATTCACACACTAGGGCCAATTTAGTGTTGCCAATCAACCTATCCCCAGGTGCATGTCTCTGGAAGTTGGAGAAGAACATGCTAACGCCACACAGAAAGACCCCGAAATCGGGAATCGAATCCAGGACCTTCTCGCTAACATTGTGTTTGAATCAAGGAAAATAAAACACTGTACTTTCAGCGATGTGCACACCATTTAAGTAAAAAGAAAATTGAGTGGAAAAAAGGAACATTTCTATCAGCTCAAAGCTGCCATGCAAACCCCCTATAATTTTTTGGAAAGCAAAACTGCATTTCACCAAATAAGCTAGCTCGATGTTTAGCTCACAAGCAAGCCTGTTTCGGTGTGCCTGATCGTCTCCCCATCCTGCAACTCAGTGTGGCCTTTAGGCAAGAGGAACAGTGAGTACCTGTTGCTGAGGTGAACAATCAACAGTTTTTGACACAAGCATTTTTCTTTTAAAACTTTTTGTGGAAATTTCACATGCCTGTACTTAAATTAAACTAGCTATTGTGCTAACACAGGCATATTGACATTGTTGCCCTATGTTGATGAATATGCATTGTCCTAATTCAAATAAATAAATAATGAATCAAATAGATTAATTGCACATATTTAAGTGATCCCCTTGCGTACCACTCGATGGAAGCCGTGTACCACTGGCGGTACACATACCACAGTTTGAGAATCCCTGATCTATATCACCTTTAAAGCCCTCTAAAAGCCATCCAACAATGGTTTATATGCATGCTGTAAGTATATAAATAATGTAGTAACATGCACATTCATATTAACATGTAATATTTTAGCATTACCAGAACTTCTTTCCTGTGTGCATTGATTTCTCTAAATGTTTCAAATAAGAACATAAAGCAGTGACTTACAGTGTTAGCTCCCAATGAGCTGTTCTAATACCATACCATAACACCAGAATAATACCCACCTCTCAGATAAAAAAATAATAATTTGGTTGTGGTGGTCGTATGCTGCTTATGATGCCTTATAGCAGGGGTCTCAAACACGCGGCCCTCGGGCCATTTACGGCCCGCGAGTTTTTATTTTGCGGCCCGCACTTTAAAATGAAAATTTAATGTTGGTGGGGCCCGCGAGCTTTATATGAATGGCGCTTTACATCGTCATACTTGTATTCCCACAATTTTTCCGGGAGACTCTCAATTTTCAGTGCCCCCCACCCAGGGGTATTAATTCTCTCAAAAATATTACCCTAACAACAATATTAAGGGGGCCTCGTGGAGGCACTGCCTTTAGCGTCCTCTACAACCTGTGCAAACAGTGTGCCAGCCCAGCAAAAACTTGTCCGGGCTACAATATACACCCCCGCAACCCCCCAACCTCGCCCCCTATTGAAGCCCGGAAGAGTTAGGGCTGCATTGGATTCTGGGTATTTGTTCTGTTGTGTTTATGTTGTGTTAAGTTGCGGATGTTCTCCCAAAATGTGTTTGTCAATCTTGTTTGGTGTGGGTTCACAATGTGGCGCATATTTGTAACAGTGATAAAGTTGTTTATACGGCCACCCTCAGTGTGACTTGTATGGCTGTTGATCAAGTAGGTCTTGCAGTCATCACCGTGGGTCTGCAGAAACCTCATTCAAAATGTGACAGGGCCGGCACACTGTTTGTATGGTGGAAAAGCGGATCAGATGGCAGGTTGTAGAGGATCCTAAAGGCAGTGCCATCACGGCACGCCCTTAATGTTGTTGTCCGGGTGAAAACAGGGAGAATGATTTCCCCGGGAGATTAACGGGAGGGGCACTGATAAGATCGCGAGAGTTGGCAAGAATTTTGCTAGGGCGAGAAAGCCATTTAAAGTAGGTGAATTCATTAAAAAGTGCATGTTGGATTTTTTTAAGAAATCTTTCCTTGCGGCCCAGCCTCACCCAGTTTTTGCATCCAGTGGCCCCCAGGTAAATTGAGTTTGAGACCCCTGCCTTTTAGTGTCAAGTTGGGAGAGTGTGGATTTTTGAACTTGACCAACTCCTTGGCTTGTTGCCACAAGAATATACTATACAGGAAGAATGCATGATTTATAATCTAGCATTGACTTTTGCAAACTCAAAGACAATACAACAGCACCAGAACCAGCACAAACTCCTTAGATCAACTTTTTTAGCAGTTAAAGCTATCTACTAGCTGGCTACTTGCCAGTGGTCGGAGGAGCAATGTGACCAAGGCAACTTGTCACAATGCCAGAATTACAATAGCAATGTTGTTATAGCTTGGTTAATATGCAGCACACAGCATGTAAATGGAGCATTGTTGGCTGTTTTGGATGTTTTTTTAGAGGGCTTTATAGGCGAAATAGACTCATCCTATTACTTGCATTGTTAAACGCCCCATACGTGCAGTTTTTCACTATTTAGAAGTCACAGAAAAGGGGAATATGTGAGTTCTTGTCTCACATAGAGATTGTGGATGATGGGGAAAAAAATTCCCCAAAAAGTGCAATACCCCTTTAACACACATCAAGTAACTGCAAAAAAGTAGCCCTGGTGTTCGAAGCGCACTTTATTAGAAGCCATGCGGCGTCACAAAAGAGTAGTTGGAATGTTGATGGAAAAATATACAGAGCTGTTGAATTTGTGTGTGCCTTTGTGTTTGGATATTTGTGGCAACGTTCAATGCCATGGTAGAGCAGATCATACGTGTTTTTTGCAAGCATATCTGGATCCAACGTACTAAAACAAATATATTTTTCACAAACTGCATTAAAAAACTCTTCGGTTATAGATATTATTAGGGTTGTCACGATACAACTTATTCACTTCTACAAGATTTGGAGCCTTGAGTATTGGCTGATACGATATCAGCATTAATCACAGTACATACTTTTATTTTTTTTGTTGTGTGGAATGGTAGAAAATGTTTGATGGAGTGAAATTACTCAAACAGATAATGGTAGGTATGACAACCACTAACCTATTTATTATTAACATTCTGGAATGGACTTATGCTGTTTTAAGTTTATGTGGAGTAGTGTTGTCCTGATACCAATATTTTGGTACCAGTACCAACATTATTTTGATACTTTTAGTACCACAAAAAATTGCATAATTGGCTTTATTTTTACAAAACATCTAAGGGTACATTAAACGTATGTTTCTTATTGCAAGTTTGTCCCTAAATAAAATAATGAACATACAAGACAACTTGTCTTTTATTAGTAAGTAAACAAACAATGGCTCTTAATTTAGCTGCTGACATATGCAGTAACATTTTGTCAAAATTATTAGGGACAAGTGGTAGAAAATAAATGATTAATCTACTTGTTCATTTCCTGTTAGTATCTGCTTACTTTCTCTTTTAACATGTTGTATCTACACTTCTGTTAAGATCTAATAATCACTTATTATTCTGTTGTTTTATACTTTACATTAGTTTTGGATGATACCACAAATTTGGGTATAAATCCGATACCAAGTCGTTACAGGTTCATACATTGGTCATATTCAAAGTCCTTAAGTCTCCAGCGACATATCTCCTACGTTTATAAACATTATATGAATGAAAAAAAACGAAAGAAGATGTTGTGATGCCAAAAAATATCGACGTAATCATAGTAGTATCGACTTGATACGCTCCTGTACTTGGTATCATTACAGTGGATGTTAGATGTAGATCCACCAATAGCGTTTGTTTACATTTTCACGCCAGTGAGCATATTTGATATTTGTTTACTTGGGCAAATATGAACGATATTGTTAGTATTTTTCAATTAAGGACATGCATTACATATTTCTAGCTTGTGTGCTATTGTGTGCTTAGCTGCTGTGTAGCTGATAGCCCCTAGTAGCCTATAACTTCCCATTTTTACCTTTTGTAAATGATTCCACTAAAATACAAGAAAAGACCAGCCTTGTGTTTTTATTGAATCAATCAATCAATCAATGTTTATTTATATAGCCCTAAATCACAAATGTCTCAAAGGACTGTACAAACCACTACGACTACGACATCCTCGAAAGAACCCACATTATTGCAAGACATTTAGATGTTAACTGGCTAGCTTTGAAAGACTAAACAAGCTGTAGGACCACATGTATCAAAGATTTTAGATGCAAGCCAATACCATAATCCGATACTTGATTTTTGCTGATATTGTACCGATATCAGCTATCAATATCGGATTAGGACACCCCTAGTTATCACAATAATAAACAGACTAGCTGCAAGGAAAACTTTATACACAGAACAGATTGAAGGATGGCAGCCTGTAGCAGCTGAACATGTGCCGAGTTTATTGCAGATTGTGTGGCCTTATGGGTCCCTGGAGTGTTGAGAGTGTCCTCCCATCTTCCGCGTTTAATGGAAATGCTCTTATGAAAAGCCATGAAAAGGAATGCAAAGTTAAAGGCCAAGGTTGAAGAGGGAGCTGGAATAAAGTGAAACAAATGGAGCAAAAAAGGGGAGACGGTTCAACAACAGAGTGTAAAGGAATACATGAAGTCCTATCAACAATAAGAATGATGAAAAAAGTATGAATCCGCTATGTTATCTGATCCATCTGATATTATACTTATGACCTTTTATGGGGAACCTTTGGAAAGGTGAGGCTGAACAATTTGAATGGTTGAAGGTTTTTCTTTAATGTCAACTTTAACTTTCTTTTATGCAGTTTGTTGTCACTCATTCCATCCGTCTCAAACCCTCCTATGCCCATCGTACACACGACCGTCCTTTGTCCATACACCCTGACACACACACACACACACACACACACACACACACACACACACACCCACACGCACACACGCACACACCAACACGCACAGTGTGACTTTCCCTTCCCATAACCCAAAGCAATTTCTTCTACTTTCTAAGGGGATTTCAGTGTCCAACTACATTAGCGGGGAGTTAATAGTTTCTGAAAATCCCACTTTATTCTAGTTAGTATGAGTAGGTATTGACTGGCATTAAAGATGGAAGAGCCATGCTGGCCTGCCTGGGCAGACCGATCAATTCCCGCAATGGATTGTCCTGTCTGCTTGTTTCATAAGTATCACTGTTTTAAATGGAAACTATATTTATTAGGCAATCACTGACAATTGCATTTGTTCTTTGAGCTCTGTGTCGAGGAACAATGTATTTCGGCCTGATTGTTAATACAGAATCATGAGTGGACCACTGATGCAGAAAGTGGTAATAATTAAAGCTTTGGAGAAAAAAAAAAAAAGCAACATTTAATTTGATTGCTCTTGCTGAGCTCAAATGTTTCATTAACCAACCTCCTCCTATACCGTAGCGTTATTTCTTGTTTAAACAAGAAGACACGTTGTCTTTTTTAAAGTTCTTTGTTGACTTTTTCCTCATCTGCTAGTGGTTTAGACATTTGATAGAATGCCAATCTGGGAGAAATGCTTGTTCATTTAGCTGCTGCCACCCGTTCGATTACACTATTTATATTCATAATGCATGGCTTTATTGATGCGGCGATTTGTTAGAGGACAAAACTCCATAGTGCAACTTGAGTGAAAATGTGTTCATTAATCTACAGAGCAGGACTCAATGAAAAGCATTTCATTTTCATAATCTCTCAGCGGGTTAGTCCGTCCTTCTCGCTCCGTGTCGGCGTACTACTGCGGCTCATATCAGGAGTGGGTCTTCCAGTGTGTGTATGTGAGAAAGTGCAATTGCATGCATGCACGTATTGTTTTATCAGCCAGACCCTGTCTTTGCCTTTTTCTCCCGTGGGTAGAAATACAAGCTCCCTTATTTCCTGAAGAAATGACAGTGATAAGTTTATTTGTGACACTTTTTGCTGCTGGAGAAAAGATTATAAAATGACACAATTTTGTGTGTTGAGCTGGAAAAGTGCGTATGGCGTCAGTACAGGGCTAAAATACTTGTGCGGAAAAACCACACTGCGCACTTGCATATTAATTTAGTGGTCACGCGGACTCTCTGTGCGCATGTGCGGCGTCTTTCTGATCGCAATATGTCTTTCTCGGCACACATGACGTTTCTCCCTTTTGGCACTCAGAAACAAGAATTTAATACTCAACCCAGCAACTCCCTTCCTTTCTGACTAGCCACTTTAAAGGTTAATTGCAGGGATGTCAAACTTGTTTTCTTTGAGCGCTACATCGCAGTTATGGCTGCCCTCTTCAAACAGTGAATATATATCAATATACAAACCCCAAAACCAGTGAAGTTGGCACATTGTGTAAATTTTAATTAAAAACAGAATGCAATGATTTGGAAAAGCATTTTCAATCTATATTCAATTGAATAGACTGCAAAGACAAGATACATAACGTTACAACTAGGAAAACTTTGTGTTTTTTTGCAAATATTAGCTCATTTGCAATTTGTTTCCTTGCAACATGTTTCAAAAAAGCTGGCACATGTGGCAAAAAGACTAAGAAAGTTGAGGAATGCACATCAAACACTGGGTAACTTGCACATATGTGAAGGCAACATTGAGGCTGAAAGGTTCATACAGGTTTTGGAGCAACATATATTGCCATCCAAGCGACGTTATCATGGACGCCCCTGCTTATTTCAGCAAGACAATGCCAAGCCACGTGTTACAACAGTGTGGCTTCATAGTAAAAGAGTGCGGGTACTAGACTGGCCTGCCTGCAGTCCAGACCTGTCTCCCATTGAAAATGTCTGGCGCATTATGATGCGTAAAATACCACAACGGAGAAACCAGTCTGTTGAACAACTTAAGTTGTACATCAAGCAAGAATGGGAAAGAATTCCACCTGAAAAGCTTCAAAAATAGGTCTCCTAAGTTCCAAACATTTACTGAGTGTTGTTAAAAGGAAAGGCAATATAACACAGTGGTAAAAATGCCCATGTGCCAACTTTTTTGCAATGTACAGCTGCCATCAAATTCCAAATGAGTTAACATTTGCAACAAATAACAACATTTCGACATTAAGTATCTTGTCTTTGCAGTCTTTTCAACTGAATGGAAGTTGAAAAGGATGTGCAAATCATTGTATTCTGTTTTTATTTACAATTTTCACAACGTGCCAACTTTACTGGTTTTGGGTTTTGTAAATGTGGGTTTTGTAATGATTAACCTCATTATAGTACATACTTGCCTATGCATTTGATTATTATATATTTTTGACCTACACTCTTAAAAAAAAGTGGAAGCTCAGTCGCCAGAATTTTACCATAAATGTAGTGTTTTTCCAACATTGATGGATTTTTTTTTTTTTTATAAAAAGGCGACTGAGCTGCCAGTGTTTTACCATAAAATCTACATGTGTAGTGTTTGCATTGCATTACTGGAAATACAAAAAAGATTCCACTGTTTTTTTTTCCAGTAAAATTCTGGCCACTGAGGTGCTAATTTTTTTTTACCGTAAAATCCATTGTTTTTTTACAGTGTACAATTTGATGGATAACTTGCTTTGAAATCATTGGTTGTGCAGATATTTAAGTATTTTTATTTCCTCAGTTGGTAAAGCTTACAACCATCAAAGTGTGAATGTGGAGTGAAGGAATAATGGTTCCTCTGTACTCTGCTTTGAGTGTCTAGAAAAGCACTGATAAATCTAACCCATTAATATAATTATTATTTATTTTTATTTCATCCAAAGATATTTGAAACATATGTTAATATAATATTTGTTGTATTGTCAGATAATACTAAAGTTGAAAATATACGCAATCGCGTGTAGTACATGTATTTTTTTCTGTCAAAATGGAAAGAATTAATACATTTGGGAAGAAAAGACATAAAACGATGTGGCGGTCCAAAGGCCAGGACATTGAGTTTGACACCTGTGATCTAATGTCTCCTAGTAAGAGCCAATCCAACGTCTCGCACACGGTGAAAGAAGAAGACACAGCACTTGGGCACAGAGAGGATGCGCGAGCGTAAAACGAGTAAAAAAAGAGCGGCCGCACGCAAGCAGTGTAATTTTTACGCGCATGGCTTTTGGCACTGTTTTGACACCGTAAGTGCATTTCCCACTGAAGTGGTTTGACATGCAACTCTGTCTCACATGCAAAGACAACAAATCTCAAGATTATGTTTTAATCCAAATGTATTTCATCACAATGATACCATACAAGTTGTTTTCCTCATTTTAAAGGCAAGGACACAAAGAATAGTATAGTGCTTGCTTGTTAATGCATCATCCTCATCCCTTAGTTTCCATTATTCATGCTGGGAGACCCAGTATTGAAGTATGCAAAGTCCTTATTGCTTTGAATGTCTGATTTTCACTCAGTCTTATCGGGTTGATGATAGCCTTGCTATGCTAGTGACAAAACGCACTTTGCTTTAAGGACTTAAAATTATCGAGGTCAGTGTGAATTTTTAGCAGACGACAACCATTTATGCATACACATGTGCACAGTTAATTCAATGCACTTGTATTCTCCCATCTGAAAGTATTACTCTGAAACCACGCAAATCCCATTACATGCACTAATTCATTACGTAAGTGAGGGTGAGATTGTCAGGCATATAGGCAATAACGTTGACTTCCAGGATTAAATTGATTACTGGACATAATTATTTGCCACATGGGTGAACGCCATTGGTTCATCGTTTCATCATAACCATACAAGCATATGCATATGTAAGAATGACAATTCATGAACCTTTTTGTAAAGCATTACTCTGCCTCTCTTCCAACATCCCATCTCCCTGCCCCTAACTCATCTTGCCCTTTTCCTCACCCAGATGGCTGCCCTAACCTATGTAATGGGAATGGCCAGTGCACCATGGCACAGCAGAGCTGGCATTGTGAATGTCAGACTGGTTGGAGGGGTCCTGGGTGCAGTGTTGCTATGGAGACCTCCTGCGCTGACAACAAGGACAATGAAGGAGGTGAACTGGAGGTGGTGGGGGTTGGATAGCGATCACCAATTACAATTATGGCTTGGGATTCAGATGGAGATCCCATACTAAAATGTTTAAATTTATATTAACCGGTACTGTAAACCATCAGCAGTGGCATTTGGTGCATCTCAGCCTCATGTTTGCTCTTTTCGTCCTCAGACGGACTAACCGACTGCATGGACCCTGACTGCTGCATCCAAAGTCCCTGTCAGAACAGCCCGCTGTGTCGAGGCTCCAGGGACCCCCTGCAGGTCATACAACAGATCCCTTCGTCCCAGATCCGCGTTCACTCCTTCTACGACCGCGTTAAAATGCTGGTGTCACGGGATGGCACCCATGTGATCCCTGGGGAAAACCCATTCAACTCCAGGTAAGGCACAAATGACAAGTGAAAATCTGTACTGTTGAACCACGTCAATTTTACCAATTAATGTAATGCAGAGTCGACTGATATCAGTAACACCCATGATAATATTCTGGTAGCTGTTTCAGTAGTCAATTGTTGTTTCCTATAACACAAAAGGTAGACCGTGAAAAAACTCTAGATTTCTCATGTCTGTAAATGTCAATGTGTATGCCCCTTCTTTTGTACGCAGGACTAGCAGTTAGTTGATGTATTTCATTGGTATTTTTTGAAGTAAAAACACTCTAGATATATTTTTTTAAAACAATAGTTTCTACAGCACAGCAGGATTACAGTAAGAGAAATACTTTTATACAAACCCCGTTTCCATATGAGTTGGGAATTTGTGTTAGATGTAAATATAAAGGGAATACAATGATTTTCAAATCATTTTCAACCCATATTCAGTTGAATATGCTACAAAGACAACGTATTTGATGTTAAAACTGGTAAACATTTTTTTTTTTTTTGCAAATAATCATTACTTTAGAATTTGATGCCAGCAACACGTGACAAAGAAGTTGGGAAAGGTGGCAATAAATACTAATTGAGGAATGCTCATCAAACACTTATATGGAACATCCCACAGGTGTGCAGACTAATTGGGAACAGGTGGGTGCCATGATTGGGTATAAAAGCAGCCTCCATGTAATGCTAAGTAGTTCACAAACAAGGATGGGGCGAGGGTGACCAATTTTCTAAGCAAATTGTCGAACAGTTTTAGAACAACATTTCTCAAAGAGCTATTGCAAGAAATTTAGCGATTTTACCATCTACGGTCCGTAAAATCATCAAAAGGTTCAGAGAATCTGGAGAAATCACTACACGTAAGCGATGATGTTACGGACCTTTGATCCCTCAGGTGGTACTGCATCAAAAACAGACATCAGTGTGTAAAGGATATCACCACATGGGCTCAGGAACACTTCATAAAACCACTGTCAGTAACTACAGTTTGTCGCTAGATTAGTAAGTGCAAGTTAAAACTCTACTATGCAAAGCGAAACCCATTCATCAACAACATCCAGGAATGCCGCCGGCTTCGCTGGGCCCGAGCTCATCTAAGACAGACCGATGCAAAGTGGAAAAGTGTTTTGTGGTCTGATGAGTCCCCATTTCAAATTATATTTGGAAACTGTGGACGTGGTGTCCTCCGGAACAAAGAGGAAACTAACTATCCGGATTGTTATAGGCGCAAATTTCAAAAGCCAGCATCTGTGATGGTATGGGGGTGTATTTGTGCCCAAGGTATGGGTAACTTACACATCTGGGAAGGCACCATTAATGCTGAATCGTTCATACAAGTTTTGGAGCAACATATGTTGTCATCCAAGCAACGTTATAATTGAAGCCCCTGCTTATTTCAGCAAAACAATGCCAAGCCACGTGTTACAACAGCGTGGCTTCGTAGTAAAAGAGTGCGGGTACTTTCCTGGCCCGCCTACAGTCCAGACATGTCTCCCATCGAAAATGTGTGGCGCATTATGAAGCGTAAAATACGACAAGACCCCGGACTGTTGAACAACTTAAGCTGTACATCAAGCAAGAATGGTAAAGAATTCCACTTTCAAAGCTTCAACAATTAGTTTCCTCAGTTCCCAAACGTGTATTGAGTGTTGTTGAGAGAAAATGTGATGTAACACAGTGGTGAACATGCCCTTTCCCAATTACTTTGGCAGGTGTTGCAGCCATGAAATTTTAAGTTAATTATTATTTGCAAAAAAACAAAGTTTATGAGTTTGAACATCAAATATCTTGTCTTTGTGGTGCATTCAATTGAATATGGGTTGAAAAGGATTTGCAAATCATTGTATTCTGTTTATATTTACATCAAACACAATTTCCCAACTCATATGGAAACAGGGTATGTAATTATCTGGACACTGAGTTGCAGTGGCAGCAGACTGGATAAGATAAAGCAGTTCTGTAACAACATCCACTCCTCCAATGGACGCAAAGGCATTCCCAAGCCAGTTGAGCCGTGTAATCTGTTCAGCTTGGTCTCCTACCTTGGGATTCTAATCAGATGCCGGTACCACTTCAAATGTTACCTCTTGGTGCAATGTGTCAGTGATTCAACTCTGAGCTTCTCAACGAGAAGTCAGGGATTTTTTTTTACACAGAGAGCAGCCACCCTGATAAGGAAATACCTTTGAGTTGGTTATGTCCACACTGTCGTTCCTTTGTTACCCACTTACGGCTTATGATCTTGGATAGAGTGGTACACCCTGGTCATTTGGAATGAGAGCTCCCTGCAAAAAGAAATACAAATACTGAAAGGGAGTCAAACGCTGGAGAGATGTTAGACCACCAACCGTTCCAAAGACGGGCTCAAATCTGGGGCAGGTAGTTGCTTTTTTTAACTGATCGGCAAACAGTTGATTAGCTGGCGAGCCAAGCATACCGCAGTTGTGTCCCAGTGTTTACATGACTAAAGATTGTACTCACGTGAAAGATTTCTATAAAAGAAACACATGCTCCCGGAGACACAATTACATTTCCGGATTCCTTGTTACACACATAGAGACCAAACTGCATCAACAAGCTTGCCATCTATTCAGAGTGTGAAGCCGCTTCTCAGATAAGATTTTCCAAGTATCACTGAAAAACGGGAGGAAAATGAATGACAAAGCATGCTACGCACATACATCAAGCACTAGAAGCTAACCACAAAAGCTTTGATGAAAAGTAGAATTGGTTCATCCAGATGTCAATACTATTGATACCTAAAATAGTATCCATATATAAACAATACTAAAGTGATTGGATTGATATTCTTATTTTTCTTCTTCTCATCATTAAAATATATTTTTGGTGTGTTTTGTGTTATTATTTACAAACTCAGGGAGTAAGTCTCTGGATACAGGAAAGCTTTAAGTGCAAAACCCAAATTATTTCAATGGGAGCTAATAGTACTAAATTAGTTGTTGCTTTTGTTGAAGTATTTTGTACTATTGACCTTATTACAATTTATAACATAAAATAAGGGAATAAAGAAATAATTTTAAAAATAACTGATATTGTCGGATTACAGTTGTGATTTTATATTTTGATGATGCTGACAATTTTAAGTATGAACATTTGTATGTCCAATACTGTCCCTGTAAATAATTGTTAGTCGATCAATACCCAAATTTGTGATATCACCCAAAACTAATTTATCCAAACAACAGAAGAATAGGTGTTCATTACATTGTAACAGAAGTGTAGATAGAAACAGCAAAAAGCAACCATCTATTAACAATAAATTACCAAGTAGATTAATATTAGTATTGACTCAATGCTACAATGCTATTAATCCACTTCTCTCAATGCTACTGAGAAAATAATACAACCAGGAATTACCCACTATGTTACAGCATATGCCAGCAGCTAAACTAGAAGCCTTTTTAACCCTAGCTTCTATTATAATTCATATTAAATAATAAATTGTGGTATATATTGTAATCGCAAGAGGCTCCAATAAGTATTGTAATATAGATTTCAGGCCATATTCCTACCGACCACAACAAAATTTACTGCCTGGTGTAAATGTGGTATACAATGCCTCTCAATAGCCAAGAACAAAGAAAGGTCATTCTGAGGTTTCCAAACTATGCGCTCCTCAGCTCCACCATTTTCTCCATCGATATTACAGCAGAAATAATGAAAAAGGACAAATGACCTTGGTGGAGACACCAACCAGAAATGTGCCTGATGGTCTACTGGGACTATGGACGCTGCTCCCACTGTGACTACAGGGAGTGCATAGCTCGAAGTAGCGTTCTCCCATGTGTAGAATATGTTTTAGAAGGTTTGACAGTGACATAGTGTGGTTGCAGGAAAAGCCTGACTTCAAATTCATCCTCACAAACTATGATTTTCGAGGAGACAAAAGCAGAGTAGGTCAGTAGCCTCTGTAGATTTAAAAACGCTCTGAAGCGAAGCCCATGGTACTCATTCTTTTTGGACACTTACATTAAATAACTTCAAAACCCTGCAATGGAAAGTAGCTAACATTATAAAGTAGCAACATAGTATATACTGTAGTTTTAATGTATAGCCAGACATATTCATCAGCGATGTCATGGTGTGTTTACGAGATTGATAGGAACTAATCTAGATGGCAGGGGCTGTTGATTGCGGCTAATTAATAAGTGGTTGAAGACCAGTGGCATTAATGAAAGGGCAAATTAAATGATTGAAAGATGGCACAATTAATCAATTCAGATGATGGATGGTTTGGCTAGGAGCATAACTACCACTCTCCCAATTCTCTTTGTCTTTTTTTCCAGTTTGGCATCCCTTATCCGGGGTCAGGTGTTGACGACAGATGGAACTCCTCTGGTGGGGGTGAATGTGTCTTTTGTCAACTATCCCCACTACGGATACACGCTGACTCGCCAGGATGGAATGTATGTACACCAGAGACTAACTCAATAGAATATGTTGGAGTCTTATGATATTTGTGCATCAGCAAAACAATTTAGAATTCAATTTAGAACTTATTGATAAACGTGCCAAGACATATGTACAGATTGCGCTAAAGTGATATCTCAGTTTCATTCCAAAAGGTACTGACAAAGACCCTATCGTACAAAAACAAAAGCAATGTTTACCATAGAATTAATGTAAATCAAATTAACCTGTTCAAAATACCCCAAAACAAAACACAAAACATATTTTATAGAATAATATATTGTTGTAGTTGCAGAAAAGAATGCAAAAGGGATAAATGAACATTTAACATTACTTTGACTTTTTATTGAACACTCCTGTTGGCAAAGCCAGCTCTAAGCTGAGAGTGACAAGTGAAGCGGTGAGCCATGCAGTTGTCACCTACGTACCTTGCGACCAGTTCTGTAGTAGTATTCCATATCAAAGTGCTGTGACTCGCAGCTCTCTTTGACCCTATGGTGGCTTATTTTGCAGTCATCGTCAATAATAAAAGCACAGATGCACACTTGGCACTCAATGATGATTAACAGGTAAACGGGCTAGTTTGTTACATGCAATGTTTTTGTGCAAAACCAAATCATACAAAAAGCAAGGTACCGCTTTACTCTATTACAATCTCACCTAAACACATACAGTATGTACACATATGCAACATGTATTATAACTCATTGTTTTATTTCAACATGAATGATTTACAGCAGTGGTCCCCAACCACCGGGCCGCAGAATATTTTTTTATTCATTTTTATTAAAAAAAAAAAAAAAAAAAGTTTTTATTTTTTATTAATTCAACATAAAAAACACAATGTACACTTACAATTAGTGCATCAACCACAAAAACCTCCCTTTTTCATGACAAAAACGTCCCTTTTTCATGACAAAGAAAGAAAAAAAAATAGATTAAGTCCATATTATAGTAAATCAAAACAACTAGCTGAACTGTCCTCCTCCTGTGCAGCCGCCCTGCCGACATGCACACACATTGTCACTAGCCTTGTGGTGCACTTACAGTTTGGAATCACAAAATAAATCTAATCCACTTTACCTTACTTACCTACTTTAGGCCATGTCGACAATGCTGTGGATACTTCCTGAGTGTTTCACGCCACACATTAGTTGTCCATTGCTTCCTTTGGACTCATAGTGAGCTAGCAAAACTAGAACAATTTTATATAAATCCGAAAAAAATAATAATAATTGCACGAAATATTACAGTTGCTAACCACAGAACTGTTGTACCAACTGAATGACCATCATAGATCAATCAGGTTGCCCAAAATGAATATGCTGCCTGGTACAAAATTGCTGCGCTGCGAGGCACACAAAAGGTAAATGAAAGGTTCTTACACTGAGACATGGTTCGTACAACAATCGTAAATCGAAGTTCCACCGTATTTATATGACATCACTTCCTGCGCTGGCGATGATTATGCATTTTCCAGTAAATTCTGACCAAACAATAGTTTAATATGCCGGTTCTTGAATTTGGACCTTGCGGTTATTCTACTGTTAACATTATTAATAATTTGTTAACTCCCCCTTGGCAGGTCTATTTCTTTCCTTTGCAGAAATTATACTTTCCAGTGGGAAATGTCAGGGGTCACATGGGTTGTCCAGTTCATTCCCTGCAAGTTCAATTGGATTTAAGTCCGCTGAAGAATCAAATTTAGATTCCCTGGCTCCGTACACTGACCTCCACTCATTAAATGTGCAAATTCTTATTTTCTTATCTCAGGTCTTTTAAGCATTGTTCTCCTTCCCTGCAGTTTTATCAGTGCTTTCTTTGCAGCATTTTTTTTTTTTTTCAGTTTGATCAAACCGATGCTGAAATATCCGAGCTTCTGCTAACATAATGACAGCTGACATTGGCTTTCAGGGGCAGTTTTGTAGACTTCAGTGAACGTGTCCTGACCTTAGCCTTCCTTGATGAATGTTATTCTCTTGCAGCTGATAGCCCCAGAGAGACAGGCACCTGTTCACAGCAGTTTCAAAAACGCAACTAATGCTGTTTAACATGTGAATAAAAATGTTCCACAGGAAGCAGAACTGGTGATAACAGTATCATCAAAAATATGTGATTCGCACAAAAAATTTGCCTTAACTAGGCCTGGGCCGATAATACTTTTTGCCGGACAACATATCGTCCTACAATTCATTGCCAATGAACAATTTTACCGTCAGCATTATTATGAGGTCAAACTAAGCACTAATGTAACCATAATATATACAGTAATAACAACAGAAATAATGACAAATCATTGGAAAAAGTCATCTTTTCAAGCACAAAAAACATAGAGTTATGGTAAATGGGTTGTACTTGTACAGCGCTTTTCTACCTTCAAGGTTCTCAAAGTGGTTTGACACTACTTCCACATTCACCCATTCACACACACATTCACACACTGATGGAGGGAGCTGCCATGCAAGGCGCTAACCAGCACCCATCAGGAGCAAGGGTGAAGTGTCTTGCTCAGGACACAACAGACGTGACAAGGTTGGTACTAGGTGGGGATTGAACCAGGGACCCTCAAGTTGCGCACGGCCACTCTCCCAACTGCGCCATTATAACTGGAAGATCAATAACAAACAAAAGAATTTAAAAAAAAAAATTCTAAATTTATGTTTGCAAAAATTACATTTCAATGCAATTCAATGCCTCTTAAAATGCAGTTCAGACCCCAGTTGGAAAAATTGGGTCAGGTAGTTTAGTTTGTTGTTTTTTCGTTGCTATTAGTTTCCAACAAATTGGGCATACTGGCTCGTTCATCCGTGTTGATGGGCTCATCTTGATCACTTGTTTGCAGCCAAAATATTCCCACACCGGACATTTGGCTTTGCAATTTTTCCTCCTAGTTTTTATTACCTTTCGGTGCGTCTCACTAGCGAGGCTCCCTGTCCGTGCATTCTGAGTGTGTAAACTAACAGTCCTACAGAGACAAAGATTGTTGATGGCTAACCAGAGGATTCTCTCCATTTAATCCTGTTATTGAATAAACGGGCTCAGATGTTGAGAGGTATGCAGAGAGTGAACCCTCTGGCACTCTGTTTAAGGTAAAAGACAAAAAAAAAACAAGCACAAAAAACATGGCAATTCATCAGTGATGTCAAGTTCATTTTTATTTATTGTTTGATTAACTGATTTATTGACTATCGCTCCAGGCCTAGCTTTAACGTTTCAGACTTAAAGCAAATGTCCAAACAGAATTGATATTCCAGGCGTGTTTGTTGTTTAATGATTCCTAAAGCAGCTGTGTAAATATTGCATAAGAAGAAGAGAAGCAGTAACCGTGTATGAGTCCATGTACCATCCATCCTCTGCAGCACTCGCCATCTGTACCTCATTCCCTTCCTCTCCTTGCAAACCTCTCCAGGTTTGACCTGATAGCTAATGGTGGCGCATCATTGACTCTGCGATTCCAACGTGCCCCCTTCCTGAGCCAGGAACGCACCGTGTGGCTGCCATGGAGCCAGTTTTATGCTATGGACACTGTGGTGCTTAAGACAGAAGAGAACACAATCCCTGGCTGTGACCTGAGTGGCTTCGTCAGGCCTGATCCTCTTGTGATTGCATCCCCTCTCTCCTCCTTCTTCAGCTCCAAGCCAGGGGAGAAACCCATCATACCGGAGACTCAGGTGCAGTACCACTGACCCCTGGCAGCCGGCTAATCCTCCTTCTGGTTCCCTCGCTTTCTACCCGCTCTCCTTTATGTCTGTCTTTTATGGCTCTCTTTCTACTTTCGCTTCAATAGATTCCCTCTTTCCTTCGTCCTTTCTTTCTCTATTTCCTTATATTTTTTCCCTGCTTCTATCCTTCAGCCGTCAGTGGAACCGTGACCTTCATTATTCCCCCCACTATTCAATCCATCCCTAATCCCTTTTTCTTGTCATCTTTTGTGTTTGTCTTCCAGGTGTTGCATGAACAGATCGAGGTACCCGGCACAAGCCTGAAGCTGTGCTACCTGAGTTCCAGGACGCATGGTTACCGCTCTTTGCTCAAGGTGACCATGACTCCTGCCGTGGTTTCCATGGGTCTGCTGAAGGTTCACCTGATGGTCGCAGTGGAAGGCCACCTCTTTCAGAAGTGGTTTCACACATCGCCCAATTTAGCCTACACTTACATCTGGGATAAGACAGACGCGTATGGACAGAGGGTCTACGGGCTGTCACAGGCTGTTGGTGAGTTTGATGGATAAAAAAGATCTCAAGTTGCAAAGGGAGTTTTTTTCCCCTGCGCTTACTGAAAAGATAAAAACTTTACCAGTAATAGAGCACAGGGTAAGACAGGGTGCGAGAGTTCTAATTAGGCAGCCTGGAGGAAGGATTATACAGTGGAAAACCAGCCTCAAACCACTATGCATACAGCAGCTAAGTGGTTTTTTTCTATGTCTATTTTTCACTGAAACTGCATTTGGTTCACTCAGCCAGCCGGAACATCAGTGAAGGGTTATTAGGCATCAGGGTGAGTTAGCAGTTAACTACTGGAGCAGCACACCGAGTCCTCGGCGGTATTACATTCTGCTGTCATCGCCACTTGCCAGAATAAAGATGCACACATGGACATCAGGAGCATCAGCGTGGACTAAAATCATTGGAGCGCACCATTTAGGAAGTCCATTTTTTCTTTAAAGGCAACTATGAGGATCTTAATCTACATTTGAAACACTTCCTTGTGGTCTAGATCAGTGTTTTTCAACCTTTTTTGAGCCAGAGCACATTTCTTGCGTTGAAAAAATCTGCATGCACACCACCAGCAGAAATCATTAAAAAATGAAACTGAGTTGACAGTAAAAAGTCGTTGTCGCAATTGTTGGATATGACATTAAACCATAACCAACCATGCATCAATATACGTAGCTCTTGTCTCAAAGTAGGTGTACTGTCACGACCTGTCACATCACGCTGTGACTCATTTGGAGTTGTTTGCTGTTTTCCTGTGTGTAGTGTTTTAGTTCTTGTCTTATGCTACAATTTTGGTGGTTCTTTCTCTTTTTTTTTGGTATTTTCCTGTAGCATTTTCATGTCTTCCTTTGAGCAATATTTCCCGCATCTACTTTGTTTTAGCAATCAAGAATATTTCATTTTTTTTTATTCTTCGTTAAGGGGATACCGTTGATTGTCATGTCATGTTCGGAGTCATGTCAAGTCTTTGCTGTCGTCCAGCATTTTGTTTTTGTTTACTTTGTAGCCAGTTCAGTTTTAGTTTTTCTCTTCATAGCCTTTTCTCAGCTTCAATGCCTTTTCTTAGGGGCACTCCCCCTTATTTTATTTTTGGTTTAAGCATTAGGAACCTTTTTCCCTGCGCACGGCCTCCCGCAGTTTACGACATCTACAAAGCAATTAGCTACCGGCTGCCACCTACTGATATGGAGGAGTATTACACGGTTACTCTGCCAAACTCTAGACAGCATCGACACTGAACAACACATAATTTGCAGACTAGAATTGCTGGTTTGCAAAATATATTTTTAACCCAAAGAGGTGAAATTAGATAATCTTCCACGGCACACCAGACTGTATCTCAATGGTTGAAAAACACTGGCTTTGATAACGTGTATTGGTTATGCTTTGGTGTATATTTTGCTTAAATTATGCTACACAGTCCCAGGTAAAACCCGTTTTTTGACACTGTCTGCAAGATGTTTAAAGGTCCTCCTCCTCTTTACTGAATGTTCGAATTAAAAACGGGTGATGTCACAACGTAGCCAGACAGCAAAACCCTGCTTTCAGAAGCATCCAAAACTGGGTGCAAGCTCACACCAAAATGCATGAACTTAATGAATTTACACTTTGCCATTTTAAAGCAAGTATCCAACATTGTTACAATATTAATAAGTCAGAAAAATATGTCACATGTATAATATTCATAAATTTAGAAATGTTTGACATATATTTTAGAAAAATGTCACTTCCTACAAACCAGCTTCTAGTTTAGATATCGACATAGGTGCATTGTTGTTAACAGTGACGCTGAAAGTGAGGAAACAACACTCTCACCGAGACTCAAAGGGGAATTGTTGTGCGAACACACTTTTCCTTTTCACAAATATAATACCATATATACTCATGCATGCATTGGTCTTACCCTCAACTCTACTTAACAATCATTTATTCCTCATCCTTTGTGAATCAGATACTGATTGAGAATCTTCGCCGAGTTGGTAGGCGTTGCCTGTCGGTCCAAAGGTCCTTGAGGCAATCATTCGCAATTAAAAAGATTTCCGATTGATTCAGCAGAATTTGCGAGTGTTAGTTCAGGGCTGGGTACAGGTGTTAACAAGTTTTGCTGCACGTGGCACAATTCGCAGCATAATTGAACTCGAAATGTGATTACCTGATCTATTCTTTATTGATCCATCACTGTGTCTTTGTCTCAGCAATACTGTGTCACTCTCTCCAATATGCAGTGTCGGTGGGCTATGAGTACGAGTCGTGCGCAAGTCTCATTCTGTGGGAGAAGAGGACCGCCATCCTCCAAGGATACGAACTGGAATCCTCCAATCTGGGTGGTTGGTCGCTGGACAAGCACCATATACTCAATACACGCAGTGGTAAATATGAAAGCACCCTGATATGTGTTAGGGTCCAAAATGTCCAACATGTGTTATACTTTTTTAACAATGTGTATTCAGTTAACCTTAAAATAATCAATTCAAATTTGTTGGACTCTTCTATTAAACAGAATAGCCTCTTTGATACTGACATGACAACACCAAATCCCCTACCAAAGGGATCTGATTTACCAGAGGTGTCAAATTTGTTTTCACTGAGGGCCAGTGAGGGTTGGACTCCGCCGAGGCTGTCCTTTGTCACCGATTCTGTTCATAACTTTTATGGACAGAATTTCTAGGCGCAGTCAAGGCGTTGAAGGGTTCCGGTTTGGTGGCCGCGGGATTAGGTCTCTGCTTTTTGCAGATGATGTGGTCCTGATGGCTTCATATGGCCAGGATCTTCAGCTCTCACTAGATCGGTTCGCAGCCGAGTGTGAAGCGACCGGAATGAGAATCAGCACCTCCAAGTCCGAGTCCATGGTTCTCGCCCGGAAAAGGGTGGAGTGCCATCTCCGGGTTGGGGAGGAGACCCTGCCCCAAGTGGAGGAGTTCAAGTACCTAGGAGTCTTGTTCACGAGTGAGGGAAGATTGGATCGTGAGATCGACAGGCGGATCAGTGCAGCGTCTTCAGTAATGCGGACGTTGTATCGATCCGTTGTGGTGAAGAAGGAGCTGAGCCGGAAGGCAAAGCTCTCAATTTACCGGTCAATCTACGTTCCCATCCTCACCTATGTTCATGAGCTTTGGGTCATGACCGAAAGATAAGATCACGGGTACAAGCGGCCGAAATGAGTTTCCTCCGCCGGGTGGCGAGGCTCTCCCTTAGAGATAGGGTGAGAAGCTCTGTCATCCGAGAGGAGCTCAAAGTAAAGCCGCTGCTCCTCCACATCGAGAGGAGCCAGATGAGGTGGCTCGGGCATCTGGTCAAGATGCCACCCGAACGCCTCCCTAGGGAGGTGTTTAGGGCACATCCAACCGGTAGGAGGCCACGGGGAAGACCCAGGACACATTGGGAAGACTATGTCTCCCGGCTGGCCTGGGAACGCCTCGGGATCCCCCAGGAAGAGCTAGACGAAGTGGCTGGGGAGAGGGAAGTCTGGGCTTCCCTGCTTAGGCTACTGCCCCTGCGACCCAACCTCGGCTAAGCGGAAGAAGATGGGTGGATGGATGGATGGATGGATTGATGAGGGTTACATGGCAGTTATGGCGGCCCTGAGAGCCGTGAAAAATGTATAATTATAAATGTATAGGGATTTGCCCCATAAGATTATTGTACATTTGTGTATGTATTTGATTATTATTCTTTTTAAATCTTTAAATTTCGCAGTAAAAAACTGGCAGCTCAGTCGTAACAATTTTACCGTAAAATTTACAGAGCTTTTTTACAGCATATTATTGTAAGTGGAAAAATGGTACTATAGTTTGTTTTTACGGTAGAATTCTACGAACTGAGCTGCCAGTTTTTACCTAAAAATCTATCATAATTTCTAACAGTGTACAATTTGATGGAAAACACTGAAATCATAAGTCAAACAGATATTTATTAGTATAATTTCCATCCATCCATCCATTTTCTCCCACTTATTCCCTTTTTTGGGGTTGCGGGGGGCGCTGGCGCCTATCTCAGCTACAATCGGGCGGAAGGCGGGTCACACCCTGGACAAGTCGCCACCTCATCACAGGGCCAACAGAGATGGACAGACAACATTCACACTCACATTCACACACTAGGGCCAATTTAGTGTTGCCAATCAACCTATCCCCAGGTGCGTGTCTTTGGAAGTGGGAGGAAGCCGGAGTAGCCCACGCCCATTTTGAATAAAAAAAAAAGCGTAAGATGTATGATGGTGTTATATTTTCTGCCATGCTGCTGTACACTCCAGTGCAGGGTCCTCACTAAAAATGTATATTCACCAACAGGGAGAGCAAAAAAAAAGCTCAATTATTACTTACTCCTTGTTGGAATCATCATAAAAGTATTTTGTTATACCACACACATCAATGAATGTGGTTTATTTCCACATCCAATGAAATACTGTATTGAATTTTGGTATGTATGATCTTAATGTGCAGGCATTCTTCATAAGGGAAGCGGAGAAAACGTCTTTGTGACGGAGCAGCCTCCGGTCATCACGAGCGTCATGGGTAACGGCCGCAGACGCAGTATCTCCTGCCCCAGTTGCAATGGCCTCGCCGATGGCAATAAGCTGCTGGCACCAGTTGCCCTGGCGATGGGGATCGACGGCAGCCTCTACGTAGGGGACCTCAACTTTGTACGCAGGGTTTTCCCATCCCTGAATACCACCGGCATCCTGGAACTGAGGTAACACATATCTCAACGTCATGTTGAGATATCAAAAATGTCGAAGAATGATACAAACCCCGTTTCCGTATGAGTTGGGAAATTGTGTTAGATGTAAATATAAACGGAATACAATGATTTGCAAATCATTTTCAGCCCTTATTCAATTGAATATGTTACAAAGACAACATATTTGATGTTCAAACTGATAAACTTTTTTTTTTTTGCAAATAATCATTAACTTTAGAATTTGATGCCAGCAACACGTGACAAAGAAGTTGGGAAAGGTGGCAATAAATACTGATAAAGTTGAGGAATGCTCATCAAACTCTTGTATGGAACATCACACAGGTATGCAGGCTAATTGGGAAAAGTTGGGTGCCATGATTGGATATAAAAGCAGCTTCCATTAAATGCTAAGTAATTCACAAACAAGGATGGGGTGAGGGTCACCCTTTTGTAAGCAAATTGTCGAACAGTTTTATAACATAAATTGTCAACGAGCTATTGCAAGGAATTTAGGGATTTTACAATCTACGGTCCGTAAAGTCATCAAAAAGTTCAGAGAATCTGGAGAAATCACTGCACGTAAGCGATGATATTACGGACTTTTGATCCCTCAGGCGGTACTGCATCAAAAACCGACATCATTGTGTAAAGGATATCACCACATGGGCTCAGGAACACTTCATAAAACCACTGTCAGTAACTACAGTTGGTCGCTGCATCTGTAAGTGCAAGTTAAAACTCTACTATGGAAAGCCAAACCCATTTATCAACAATATCCTCAAACGCCGCCAGCTTGGCTGGGCTGGAGCTCACCTAAGATGGACTGATGCAAAGTGGAAAAGTGTTTTGTGGTCTGACGAGTCCACATTTCAAATTATATTTGGAAACAGAGGACGTGGTGTCCTCCAGAACAAAGAGGAAAATAACCATTCCGAATGTTATAGGTGCAAAGTTCAAAAGCCAGCATCTGTGATGGTATGGGGGTGTATTAGTGCCCAAGGCATGGGTAACTTACACATCTGGGAGGCACCGTTAATGCTGAAAGGTCCATATAGATTTTGGAGCAACGTATGTTGTCATCCAAGCAACGTTATCATGGATGCCGCTGCTTATTTCAGCAAGACAAGTGTTACAACAGCGTGGCTTCGTAAAAAAAGAGTGCGGTTACTTTCCTAGCCTGCCTGCAGTCCAGACTTGTCTCCCATCGAAAATGTGTGGCGCATTATAAAGCGTAAAATACGACAGCGGAGACCCCAGGCTGTTGAACAACTGAAGCTCCACATTAAACAGGAATGGGAAAGAAATCCACTTTCAAAGCTTCAACAATTAGTTTCCTCAGTTCCCAAACGTTTATTGAGTGTTGTTAAAAGAAAAGGTGATGTAACACAGTGGTGAACATGTCCTTTTCCGACTACTTTGGCACGTGTTGCAGCCATGAAATTCTAAGTTAATTATTATTTGCAAAAAAAAAAAAAAGTTTATGAGTTTGAACATCAAATATCTTGTCTTTGTTGTGCATTCAATTGAATATGAGTTGAAAAGGATTTGCAAATCATTGTATTCCCTTTATATTTACGTCTAATACAATTTCCCAACTCATATGGAAATGGTGGTTGTACAGTACATCAAAGACCTTTACTACTTTTGTTTTGTGTTTTTCTCCCTGCAGGAACAAAGATTTCAGACACAGGTAAGACTATTTGATCTGACGTTCATGCTAAATAAACGTGCGTAAAAACATGATTGAAAAACATACAATGTTGACGTAATCTTATCGTATCTTGTTGTCCTACAGCAATAATCCAACCCATAAGTATTTCCTGGCAATAGATCCATTATCTGGGGCTTTGTTCATCTCCGACACTAATTCCCGACGAATTTACCGTGTTCGCTCATTAACGGGTGGTCGCCTGTTGTCTGACAACGCCGAGGTGGTGGCTGGGACCGGAGAGCAGTGCCTGCCCTTTGATGAACGCTGCGGCGACGGCGGCAAAGCTACTGAAGCTACACTTATGAGCCCGAAAGGTGAGCAGCATGAGAGGAGGTGAAATGAGCTCACGTCGAGCCAGCAAACTGTATATTTAGTCATAATTACGGATCCGCCATTACATTCATTTATTCTGATTGATCTCATTCTTCCGACTTGTATGTAATCAAATGATGAATGAGGATAACGGCGGGTAATGGATTTCATTATTTTCAATTTTGCAAAGGCGCTTTTTCTTGTAGTCTTTGTCGATCCACATTTCAATGCACAAAGCATTCAGATCATTGCCGCTTTGTGTTACCTTTGCTGTTTTAGTGTGCAGTCTCTTGTCTCTGTATTAACTAATTTATTAGTTGTTGTTTTTGTTTTCTTTGTTTTTTAATTCCTCAATCAGTGCACAGGGGACAAAATGCACACAAAGGCTATTAACAAAACAATAACGTTGTTTCATGGATGTTTTGTAAGTGTGCGCAGTTTTTAAATAGAGGTATCAGATGTGTCAGTCATCTTTGTTTGGGTTTTTTAGTCTGGACAAAATGTACATGGCAAAACTCTTCTATTTTAACTGATGCACTTGATGCAAATTTTTTGAAAAATTTGCTTTTTTTTTTTAAATATCTAAGTTTATGTTTGTTTGTGCTTGACAAGGCATCTTTCCTAATAGCCTGAGAGTCTGTAAATGTATTGTGATTGGTGGAAGACTAAGTGCGGAAACACGGTGGTAGACATTTTGGGAGAGAGACGCTTTCCTCATAAAGTGATTGTCGATTGACAACCTCCTTGTCATCCTTTTAACATCCCGGCCTGAAATAATCGAAAGCCACACTTTAAAAATTGAAATATTCAACTTATCTATCCACATCAATCATTATTGAGATTTGAAGTTGCCCTCTTCATCTTAGCTTTGATTTTGGTGACATATTGGAGGCTAAATTGCCGCCGCGAAATAAACATGCTTTTCACCACATTTTTTTTTTAAATCGCTTTCCAAACACTTTAATTTCAGCTAAGTCGTAATTTTTGGAATATATTTCTTGACTTTAAGTCGTAAAACTGTAGTAGCAAGGCAGGAAGTTTGCAGCGTATGGCCGGGCAGCTTAGTAAATCGTGCAGCGACAGGGCTGGGGAGTCTTCCGCAGAATCCGAATGAGTCGGCAGGTCTGAGCCTGTGTCTGAGGACAAGTGTTTCCCAGCATGCAATGTTGTTGTTACAATGATCATTTTTGACTTTTTTTTTATCATTTATCAATTTTATTTTTTACGGAAAGGCTTTATTAGTTGAAGTGGTGTCCTTTTTAGTGGTGTAAAAGGGAAATTATTGCTACTTTTGGTGGTAATCGGGCACCGTTAGCAAGAATGGTTTGTGCAATGCATCCTATTTATACCCATGTGGCCGCTTGAATTGATGAAATAATTTTTAGGAATGGGATCTTCAACACTCCCTTTTGGTTTTCCTTGAACATGAAACATGATTATTTGGGGGGGCGGGTCAGCACTAGAGTGATGGACATACTTGCCAACCTTGAGACCTCCGATTTCAGGGGGTGGGGGGGCGTCGTTAAGAGGTGAGGTGTATATTTGCCGCTAGACTCATAGATTCACCAAGTCAAGTATTTCATATATATATATATATATATATATATATATATATATATATATATATATATATATAAAAGAAATACTTGATTTTCAGGGAATTCTAGCTATATATATGTATATATATATATATATATATATAAATACTTGAATTTCAGTGTTCATTTATTTACACATTTACACACACATAACACTCATCTGCTCATTGTTGAGTTGAGGGTTGAATATTCCATCCTTGTTTTTCTAACCATATGCATGTACACTAGATGGCAGTAGTGTCCTGTTTAAGAGTGTCACAACACATTGCTGTTTGGCAGATGAACTGATTTAGGTAGACAAATTCGGACTGGTGTTGTTGTGTGTTGTGATAATGAAAACTGCCTAACAATAAACCCACATAAGAAACCAAGAATTCGTCCTTGATCATTCTACAGTTATAACATCATTGGGCAGACACGCTCTTTGTAGACGTCGTTCAGGTACACATTGAGCTGGAGGAGGCGTGGCCTCCAGCTTCGCCTGAATTTCGGGAGATTTTCGGGAGAAACTTTGTCCCGGGAGGTTTTCGGGAGAGGCGCTGCATTTCGGGAGTCTCCCAGAAAATCCGAGAGGGTTGGCAAGTATGGTGATGGATATCTTTAAATGTGTTTTGTGGCAATTCCAACTTTGATCAGTGTCAGCTGCTTTGTAGAGAGGTGTTTTCTATCATTTCCAGCAGACTGCATTGCCAAAATATATAACCTCCAACCTTCCTCTCATGTGAAATCTACCCAGGAATAGAGCCATATGAATCCCTTCCCTACTGTACATGAGATTTTGTTGACGGAAAAAATACAAGGATTTATTTTTTGCTAATATTCGCCACGCTAATTTCCATATGGCCCCCGGGCCGGATTGCACTTAATTTACAGAAAAAAAGTCAACTGTACCCTAACCTACTGTGTATGTGGCATCCAATAATGTAATGTTAATTAATACAACAGAAAATCAGACCTACCTCTGTCAAGTATGATAAAATTAGTTTGTAATTTCCTGAGTTAATTTAGAAGCTGATTGCATTTTACACTATTTTTTTAAATAAAACAACAATTAATTTACCCAATGAATTCATTGGAAACTATTGTTAAAGCCTCGGAGGAGGTCTGTGCTCTCCAAGTGCTCTTGTTTTTCTTTAGAAGGACGGAGACAAAAAGCAGGGCATAAATCAGGTTAATGTTAAATTTAATAATGGGATCATTTTAGTGGATTATTGGATCTATGAGCACTGGCACCAAACTGTCAAGGATGTCAAACTGTCACATTTCTCTAAAGTGACACAGAATTAGCATGCATGTATATGTGAGTGTATTGGAGATGATGGGAGAGTATAAAGAAGAGAATGAGCCTCTCTTACCTGTCACAACAACTTCCTGTACACATATACACCTCCATGCCCTGGCTCGCCGCCTGTTTGTTCTCTTTCTTTCACCATCTCTGTTTCTCATTTGCTGCGTGCCCTTCGCTGTGCCCCCCATCTGTTCGTACATATCACAGTGTGCGTGCAAGGTATTTTGGAGCACAGTTGCTTAGAACAAACACACCTGTCTGAATGTCTGCTGCCTGTTAGGATAGTAGGGCTGACACAGCACCACTTCCAAAGGGAAGGGAGGGGAAAAAAGATAGAACAAATAGAAAAATACCGACAGCCATCAGACTGTATAATGCATATGTTCCTTCTTGACTGCACTTAAATGTAGAATATATGTAGAATATATTTATATTATTCATCTATTATATATATAATATACCGTATTTCCTTGAGTAGCCGACGAGGCGCTTATTAATTTAAAACCTCTTCTCACTAGTGTTGTGTCGTTCGCGAACGATTCGTTCGAACGTACTGAACCGAATCACTTCATGAACTGATTCGTTCCTTTCTCAGTTCAGTTGAGCTCCACCGCGACCATGCTGTTATGAGTGGAACTGGCGCGAATCACGTAAATCACGTTCGCGAACGTACTGACGCAGAGAACTGACGTGTGTCGCGACGTGAATCCCGTGAATCACATGAATCACGTTTGCGAACGTACTGACACAGGGAACTGACTGTGTCGCGGAGGATGACGTCACATTGAGGATCTCGTTCAGTCACTTTGTGCGTCGTTCATGTTTCGCCAACCTGCACACATTCTTTTATTCTATTTTTCATATCGTGTTTATTATATACCGCTTTTAGAGTGATCATAATTGTTTAAAAAAAAAACACACATTGGATGTGATATAAAAGGAAGAGTGATTTTAATTACAGTTTCAATACATGTATGTTTTGTTAGAAACATTACATGTTAAAATACTAAAATGTAATGTGAAAAAAGAAAACGTGTAACACATTTTAGAATCGTTTTTTCTATCTTGTCAAATCCACTATGAATTGTTAAAATAAATATAATGTAATAATGTAGAAAATTATTGCATTTCAAACACATTTAAGAATATATTTCAATTTTGTCGTCGAGTCAAATGTTAAAATGTAAAAATACTAATACCATTTGTAAATTTGCATGTCATTTTTACCACTTTAAAAAACTTTTTATTTATTTATTTTGTTTTCAGATCCATTTTAAAATGTCATGGACACCTCATGGAGAGGACACAAAAAAAAGAAGAAGGAAAAAAAAGAAAATTATATTTGTAGCAAATTTTAAAATAAATTGTTATTATCTTGTCAGATTCACACAAACCGAGATCTGCCGCTGGGGAAGCTGTTACTGACTGACTCATGATTAGCCGACCTGCACACAGAACTGCCGCAAGTGATTCGGTGAACGAATCTTTTGAACGAATCAATTTAAAGAATTGATTCTAGTGATTCAGTACAGTCAAAAGAACTGCCGATCCCATCACTACTTCTCACTCCTGCGCTTATTCAAAGCATGCGGTAAAAGTAAGCAGGCGCTAATAATTTTAAAACCTCCTCTCACCCCTGTGCTTACCAATGGTATGCAGTTGAAAATTGAGTGTGATTAAAAACAAATAATAATAAAAAATAATTCTGCGTCCGCAACCCGGTGATTGGGCACCACTGCTCTACAGCATGTCATCATGCCCACTTTTACACCATGCCGGACCCATGCAATTCTCTGTTTCTTAAACGAGATTGCAATGCATACTCGGTCAACAGCCATACCTTTTACACTGATGGTTGTGATATAAACAACTTTAAAACTCTTACTAATATGCGCCACACTCTGTGAACCCACACCAAACACATTTCGGGAGAGCATTGGCTCCATGGCACATTATGAACGCAGCATAGGGATTACCCATAATGCCGTGGATCCGTGACTCTTGGCTATTATTCACGCGCCCCCAACCCCGCCCACCTCAACCAACGCACAGATGGGGGGGCGGGGTTTGGTGCCAGCGGGTGTATGGACAGTGTAGCTAGATGTCGTGGATGCATTGCATTGTGGGTAGGTGTTGTGTTGCGTTTGTGGTGTGTTGCAGGGCATATGTTCTCCAGAAGTGTGTTTGTCATCGTTTAATGTGGGTTCACAGAGTGTGGCGCGTATTGGTAGGAGTGTTGAAGTTGTTTTATATCACAACCATTAGTGTGATCTGTATGGCTGTGGAACAAGACCCCTGGTTTACACACAGGATAAGCAAAAAAAAACCTCCGTCGTTTTAAAATGACGGCAGGGGACGGGTCACTCGTGACGTCACAAATTTGATCCGGCGGTAAAAGTAAGCATGCGCTTATTAATTTGGGGAGCGAGTTTTACCTGGCCGTAATTCAAGGCAGGCCCGGCGGCTATTCAAGGAAATACGCTATGTCATATATTATTTATTGTTATTATTGTTTATAGTGAGCGAAGTGTGGTGCTGAATTTCCCCCAGGTATCAATAAAGTACTTTCTATTCTAAAAAGGAAAAATTGGGCATTGCAGGGAAGGTGAGAAAACAGTCAATGGCTTGAAATTTCCTTGCAGTCAACAATCTTTTGGGAACTGCAACAACTCACATTTGATGACTCATCCCAAAGCTAACACTTATCGAAAAGTTGCGCACCCTCTTTGTTCCCTCTTATTCGATGCGGAATTGCGCTATTCAGCAGTTCAGGCTGTTATCCGTTTGTTGCAGGCGGGAAGAGCGAGCTTTAAATGACTCAAGATGTCTTAAAATCGTCGTAATTTATGAATATCGAGTCATCACTCATAGCACTTATCTTGACTTTTGCAGGTATCGCCGTGGATAAAAATGGCCTCATGTACTTTGTGGACGCCACTATGATCCGTAAGGTGGACCAAAATGGCATCATCTCCACTCTGCTGGGGGCCAACGATCTGACCGCCGTACGACCACTGAGCTGTGACACCAGCATGGACGTGAGCCAGGTAGGAGAGTCGCTCAGAAAAGTGGGGAAGATGTGAGAGGTGAGGGCATGATGGATGATGATCTAACAGCTTTGTGAGTGCTGAGCTATGACAATAGGGTGGCCCCGAGCCAGCCAGAGAGCGTGGGACAGGCTGATTTCGGGAGCTTTAAAGACTCTGTTGCTATATGAATGGCTCAAAAACGAGTAAGGACTTCAGTTACTTTAAAACATGAAGATGAGGACTTGGCATCTTTTCAAATTGTCCCAATTAGCATAAACTGTTGATTATTCGGGCTTCACGGTGGAAGAGAGGTTAGTGCGCCTGCCTCACAATACGAAGGTCCTGCAGTCCTGTGTTCAATCCCAGGCTCGGGATCTTTCTGTGGGGAGTTTGCATGTTCTCCCGGGAATGCGTGGGTTCCCTCCGGGTACTCCGGCTTCCTCCCACCTCCAAAAAAAACATGCACCGAGGGATAGGTTGATTGGCAACACTAAATTGGCCCTAGTGTGTGAATGTGAGTGTGAATGTTGTCTGTCTATCTGTGTTGGCCCTGCGATGAGGTGGCGACTTGTCCAGGGTGTACCCCGCCTCCCGCCCAAAAGGGAATAAGTGGTAGAAAATGGATGGATGGATGTTGTTTCATGTAAAGTAGGTGTCTTCACTTCAGGTGCAGGCAGTGTGGGTTCAGGCCCCAAAAGGAATGGGTACCTTTCACCAGGGAATCCATATTGTAACTTTTGTGTGTCAATAGTTAAAGTTAAGGTACCACTGATAGTCACACACACACACAAGGTGTGGTGAAATTTGTCCTCTGCATTTGACCCATCCCCTTGTTCCACTCCCTGGGAGATGAGGGGAGCAGTGAGCAGCAGTGGTGCCTGCGCTCGGGAGTCATTTTGGGGATTTAATCCCCAATTCCACCACTTGATGCGGAGTGCCAAGCAGGGAGGTAAAGGGTTACATTTTTATAGTCTTTGGTATGACTCGTTATAAATAAATAATATAAATACATTAATAAATAAATGTTAATTGTTTAAAAATTGGAATCGTTTTGTTTATGCAACATAAAAAATTGCTGATTATGATATATATATATATATGTTTATATATATATATATATATTATTATTATTATTTTTTTTTTTTTCTCAGTCCCATTCGTTTTTTTTATTGTGTAGACTTTGCATGCAGTTGCCATTCCAAGGCGTTAGATGGCAGTAGTGTATAGAATTGGATTTGTTGCCCAGCGAGAAAGTAGTGTTTACCATAAAGCTGAATGTTTAGTCCAATGTTGCGCCCTAAAAATGTTTTTACTGTTAGTGTTGTACTTATTACGCACAGACTGTTTCGTTGTATTGCGCATTTTAGTTGTTGTTTGCATTACCAAATTTGGAGGTGCTGAAAGCGCCGTGTAAAATCGCTAATGCTAATCAGTGGCATGTACCGTATAAATCGCTCCGGAGTATAAGTCGCACCTGCCGAAAATGCATAATAAAGAAGGAAAAAAAATAATAAGTCACATGAGTATAAGTCGCATTTTGGGGGGAAATTTATTTGATAAAACCCAACCTCAAGGATAGACATTTGAAAGGCAATTTAAAATAATTAAAGAACAGTGAACAACAGGCTGAATAAGTGTATGTTATATGACGCATAAATAACCAACTGAGAAGGTGCCTGCTATGTTAACGTAACATATTATGGTAGGAGTCATTCAAATAACTATAACATATAGAGCATGCTATACGTTTACCAAACAATCTGTCACTCCTAATCGATAAATCCGATGAAATCTTATACATCTCGTCTCTTACGTGAATGAGCTAAATAATATTATTTGATATTTTACGGTAATTTGTTAATAATTTCACACATAAGTCGCTCCTGAGTATAAATCGCACCCTCCGGCCAAACTATGAAAAAAACTACGATTTATAGTCCGAAAAATATGGTATATTAAAAAGGCAAAGCCCAGTCCGGAAAAGTCAAGCTTTAATTTACAAGTGTTTTCTGTCAAGCTTACTTGCTTCATTGGCATGAGAAATTGTTACATTAGAGGCATTTTGGCTGAGTGTGGTCCGAGTTCTTGTTTCACGGTCAAGTGTTTGAACGCTGCATAATCTGAAACCGGACGTTTGATTTTGGGTGAATTAATACCTAGTAGTGCCGAAAGTAACTATAAAAGTACCGCATTTGGTACGCATCCCTGGTCTCCACTCACTGACAGTGGGAATGTGAGTGCGAATGGTTGTCTGTCAATATGACTGACGGCCAGTCCAGAGTGAGATCTCATCTGAAAAAGCAATAGAAGTTGGTTAGATGGAATGAGGGATTTCATGTAAAACTTGTGTGTCTGCCTGCTAGGTACGTCTGGAGTGGCCTACAGACTTAGCTGTAAACCCCATGGACAACTCTCTCTACGTCCTAGAGAACAATGTCATTCTGCGCATTACTGAGAACCACCAGGTTTGTACAACACTGTTTTGTCCCAATCCGGAATTATATGTGGAAATCTATAAAATTGTGTGTACTATTAGTGGATGTGTTACAAAAGCAGACCGTCCTATTTAAAAGAGGTGTTTGGGTGTGCTAACAGCATTGTGTGCCCATGGAAACACTCATTTCCGTCCAAGTTGTTGTTGTGCTCTTTAGCCTGTGTGCAATGTTGTTGAACTAACAGCACACATTCATAATCTGTAACACCTTTTCTGCAATATAGAATCCCAATCAAAATGCTAAATGTATTGCGCTCTTTATTCTGCTCACTTAAAAGGCTCAAACCTCTTCGCCCAAGTTTTGTGGAGCAGTTGCGTGTGCTATCTAATGTGCACGTGTTTTAATGCACGCAAATCTTCAGTAAATCAGGTATAATGTCTTCTTTGTTATAAATTAAAACCTCTCTCATCTTCTTTGGGCCCTGTACTCTCTTTCCATGTTGTTTTTCTTCAAGCCATCTTTTGGCACTGCACTGTTCCCACACACACACACACACACACACACACACACACACACACACACACACACACGGGCCATATCACCCGCAATCTCAATCAATCAATCAATCAATGTTTACTTATATAGCCCTAAATCTCTAGTGTCTCAAAGGGCTGCACAAACCACAACACGATCCACTACGACATCCTCGGTAGGCCCACATAAGGGCAAGGAAAACTCACACCCAGTGGGACGTCGGTGACAATGATGACTATGAGAACCTTGGAGAGGAGGAAAGCAATGGATGTCGAGCGGGTCTAACATGATACTGTGAAAGTTCAATCCATAATGGATCCAACACAGTCGCGAGAGTGAGATGTGAGCTGTATCACCAACAGGTGCACCACTCCCTATTGAAGCAGTCTCGAGGAAACAATGTCTGCGTATTTTACTCATCAACAAATTATCCAAGCAACAAAACACGATACTAAGTTTTTCCTAATTTATTATACTAATTTGTCAATGCTGACACTATGGCAAACAGCCTACATGGCAGCTTTGTGATATTAGATCCAGCCTTCCAATGTTTTGCTATGTCTTTTTGGTACACTGTTTTGCTATTTTTTCACAGTTTAGATTTTTTTGTTATAATTTTGCTATATTAACAATGTGCTGTTGGCCAATAAAGAAATAGGGTAATACTTTAGTATGGGGAACATATTCACCATTAATTAGTTGCTTATTAACATGCAAATTAATAACATGTTGGATCTTAATTAGTCATTATTAAGTACTTATTAATGCTTTATTTTGCATGGCCTTATTATACAACCAGTAAGCCATTAACTAAGAGTTTTACCTCAATAACCTCAGAATTATTGCTTATTAGTAACCCTAACCCTTATATGTTCCCCTGTTGTCTAAATAACTCTAAATTAAGTCGTTGTTACTTAGAACAGTGCTTCTCAAATGGGGGTACGCAAACCACTGGGGGTACTTGAAGGTATGCCAAGGGGTACGTGAGATTTTTTTTTAATATTCTAAAAATAGCAACAATTCAATAATCCTTCATAAGTAAATTTATTGAATAATACTTCAACAAAATATGAATGTAACTTCATAAACTGTGAAAAAAGATTTTTCACAGATTATGAAGATTTTTTGTGGACATGTTCCATAAATATTGATGTTAAAGATTTCTTTTTTTGTATAGAAATGTTTAGAATTAAGTTCATGAATCCAGATGGATCTCTTTTACAATCCCCAAAGAGGGCACTTTAAGTTAATGATTACTTCTATGTTTAAAAATCTTTTTATAATTGAATCACTTGTTTATTTTTCAACAAGTTTTTAGTTATTTTGATATCTTTTTTCCAAATAGTTCAAGAAAGACCACAACAAATGAGCAATATTTTGCACTGTTATACAATATAATAAATCAGAAACTGATGACATTGTGCTGTATTTTACTTCTTTATCTCTTTTTTCAACCAAAAATTATTTGCTATTTTTAGGGGGTACTTGAATTAAAAAAATGTTCACGGGGGGTACATCACTGAAAAAAGGTTGAGAACCACTGACTTAGAATATGTTCCCCATATAATAAGGCCATGCAGAATAAGGCATTATTAAATACATAATAATGACTAATTAAGAGCTAATATGTTACTAATTTGCATGTTAACAAGCAACTATTTAATGGTGAATATGTTTCCCATACTAAAGTGTTACCAAAATTTGTTAGGGCCATACTTTGGACCCCCCTGATATAGTCAACTAGTTTTTTGTTACTTTTGATATAATAGTAATACATCCTCAACAGTGTTTAAAGTTCCACTCAACCGACTTCTTATTCTGAGCTGATACTATTCAGGTTGTGAAAATATGCTGTTGTTGTTTCCAGGTGAGCATCATAGCAGGCCGGCCTATGCACTGCCAGGTGCCAGGTATCGACTACAGCCTCAGCAAGCTGGCCATCCACGCTGCCCTTGAGAGCGCCACAGCCATCGCTCTGTCCCACACCGGCATTCTGTACATCGCCGAGACCGATGAGAAAAAGATTAACCGTGTGAGACAGGTGAGCACCAATGGAGAAATCTCCCTTCTGGCTGGAGCCGCTTCCGACTGTGACTGCAAGAACGACGTCAACTGCAACTGCTTCTACGGCGACGACGGCTACGCCCCGGATGCCGGCTTGAACTCTCCTACCTCCTTGGCCGTGTCCCCCGATGGGACGCTCTTCATCGCCGATCTCAACAACATACGCATCAGAGGCGTGCGAGCCAACCGGCCCGGACCTGCCGTCTCAAGTCCGGGCTACAGTGGATCTGGGGGCCCGCAATATGAGGTGGCGTCTCCTCGGGATCAAGAGCTGTATGTCTTTAACGCGGAGGGGCTTCACATCCAAACCATTAGCCTTGTGACCGGAGAGCCACTTTATAACTTCACCTACGGTCCAGATGGCGAGTTGACCAGCCTGATGGACAATTGCAATAATTCCGTTAAAGTGAGGAGGGAAGGTCTGGGTCAGGGAGGAGGAGCAGGCCTGCTCCGACTGGTTCTCCTGCCAGAGAATCAAGTGGTGACGTTGGGGCTCGATCCCAGCGGAGGACTGCGCAGTGTGTCAGCAATGGGCCAAGAGGTGGCTCTGATGGGCTACAGCGGCAGCACAGGCCTGCTTGCTACCAAAGCTGATGAGACGGGATGGACCACCTTTTACCAGTAAGTAAATAAGCCAGTGGTTCTTAACCTGGGTTCGATCGAACCCTAGGGGTTCGGTGAGTCGACCTCAGGGGTTCGACCGAGGTCAAAACACACCCGACTCCTCGTATAAATACAAACTTCTCCCTGTTGGCATATTACGGATACTGCAACAGCTAATTGATTTGCAGGTGTGTAATTTGTTCTGAGTTTATGCACTGTCTTAGTTTTGTTGTTTGAACAAGGTGATGTTCATGCACGGTTCATTTTGTGCACCAGCAAAAAAAATTTGGTAACCCTTTAGTATGGGGAACATATTCACCATTATTTAGTGGTTTATTAACATGCAAATTAGTAACATATTGGCTCTTAATTAGTCATTAGGTACTAATTAATGCATTATTAGAACCCTAACCAAATAACTCTAAATTAAGTCTTTGTTACTTAAAACAGTGGTTCTCAACCTTTTTTCAGTGATGTGCCCCCTTTGAACATTTTTTTGATTCAAGTACCCCCTAATCAGAGCAAAACATTTTTGGTTGAAAATAAGAGATAAACAAGTAAAATAAAGCACTAAGTCATCAGTTTCTTATTTATTGAATTGTATAACAGTGCAAAATATTGCTAATTTGTAGTAGTCTTTCTTGAACTATTTGGAAAAAAAGATATAAAAATAACTAAAAACTTGTTCAAAAATAAACAAGTGATTCAATTATAAATAAAGATTTCTACACATAGAAGTAATCATCATCTTAAAGTGCCCTCTTTGGGGATTGTAATAGAGATCCATCTGGATTCATCAACTTAATTCTAAACATTTCTTCACAAAAAAAGAAATCTTTAACATTTATGGAACAAGTCCACAAAAAATCTGTCTGTCAACACTGAATATTGCATTGTTGCATTTCTTTTCACAGTTTATGAACTTACATTCATATTTTTTGAAGTATTATTCAATACATCAATCAATCAATCAATGTTTACTTATATAGCCCTAAATCACTAGTGTCTCAAAGGGCTGCACAAATATTTATAGAGGATTTTTGAATTGTTACTATTTTAAAAAAATCTCACGTACCCCTTGGCATACCTTCAAGTACCCCCAGAGGTACGCGTACCCCTGTTTGAGAACCACTGACTTAGAATATGTTCCCCATACTAAAGTGTTACCAAAAACATACAACTTTGTCTTGAATTTGAAAAAAAAAAACATTTTAATTTTCACTAAAGAAGGGTTCGGTGAATGCGTATATGAAACTGGTGGGGTTCGGTACCTCCAACCAGGGGCGCCGCTAGGGATTTTGGGCCCCATAAAAAGAATCTTTACAGGGCCCCTGTATCTTTACAGGACCCCTCTATATTATAATTTCATCATCATTAGGGGCCTCCCTCCATCATGGGCCCCTAGAATCCATCTCCTTTACCCCCACTTTTCGGCGCCCCTGCCTCCAACAAGGTTGAGAACCACTGAAATAGGCTTATGCAGCTCCTTTGCTTCTTGCACAGTTTTCCGCTGACCCCTTTTGGTGGGTTTTAAAACTGCAGGCAACTCCTAACTGCTCCATCTTTGACAAATGGATCCATTTTGAGTGTGTTCACAGCATATGCACCAACTTGTCCTCTTCCAGGTATGACAGCGAGGGTCGCCTGACCAACGTGACGTACCCCACGGGCATGGTAACAAGTCTCCATCGTGAGATCGAGCGTTCCATCACCATCGACATCGAGAGCTCCAGCAGAGATGACGACGTGACCGTCGTCACTAACCTGTCTTCTGTGGAAGCCTCGTACACGGTGGTGCAAGGTAGGACAACCTGCAGGTCATGAAGTGAAGTGAATTATATTTTATATAGCGCTTTTCTCTAGTGACTCAAAGCGCTTTACATAGTGAAACCCAATACCTAAGTTACATTTAAACCAGTGTGGCTGGCACTGGGAGCAGGTGGGGAAAGTCTTCTCTCTCTTCTTCTCCTTACTTACCCGAAACATGCATGTTAGAGACTTTAAATATAATATGTTGTTTTTCTATATACCTTATGCCCTGTAACTGACAAGCAACTACCTGGGTGTACTCTGGCCCCAGGTCCTATGGAATAGACTGCAGCTCACCTGTGACCCTAAAGCGGTATAGAACATGAAATGACTGTGAATGATGACATCATCACCATGAATAATTTCAAATTGCATCATTCACAACGCCTCCATTACTCGAATGGAGTGGTGTCCAAGGCGCGGGGGGACGTTTGCGATTTGCAGCTAATTTTTTCAACGGCCCGCGACACATTCTAAAAACACTACACTGCAATAAAAGACAATAGATTTTATGGTAAAAAATAAAATAAAAAAATAGCAGCTGAGTCACCAGAATTTCACTGTAAAAATTAACGTGGTACAATTTACAGTAATTCAGTATAAAAACAACTCAAAATGTAATGGTAAAATCAATATACTTTTTTTTTAACCAGTGAATTACTGATAAAAAAAACTTTCATAGAAGCGCAAACATGTGTTATGTAACATGAAATGGTTCAAATGCTGGTAATAATAGCCCAAAATATAAAATGGTGAATACAAAAATACAAATGTATTTCAGTTTTAGGAGTTAAATGTTGGAACAAACTCAGTGATGAGTTGAAGACATGGAGTTATTTGTTAAAGGCCTACTGAAATGAGATGTTCTTATTTAAACCAGGATAGCAAGTCCATTCTGTGTCATACTTGATCATTTTGCGATATTGCCATATTTTTGCTGAAAGGATTTAGTAGAGAACATCGACGATAAAGTTCGCAACTTTTGGTGCTGATAAAAAAGCCTTGCCTTTACCGGAAGTCGCAGACGATGACGACACATGGGTGAGGGCTCCTCACGTCCTCACATTGTTTATAATGGGAGCCTCCTGCAGCAAGAGCTATTTGGACTGAGAAAACGACAATTTCCCCATTAATTTGAGCGAGGATGAAAGATTTGTGGATGATGATATTGATAGCGAAGGACTAGGAAAAATAAATTTTTAAAAAAAGTTAAAAAAAAAAAAAGGTGATTGCATTGGGACAGATTCAGATTTTTTTAGACACATTTACTAGGATAATTCTGGGGAATCCCTTATCTTTCCATTGTGTTGCTAGTGTTTTAGTGAAATTAAATAGTGCCTGATAGTCAGAGGGGTGTGTCCACGGGTGTCTTGAGGCCAATCTCTGAGGGAAGTCACGGCAGATACAAGGACGGCGCAAACTCCACAGATCTCCGTTAAGAGGCGACTGTTTAACACAATTTTCCCACCGAAACCTGCAGGTGGACATTTGGTCGGGAACCATGTTCGCTTGACCGCTCTGATCCATAGTAAAGCTTCACCTCCGGGAATTTTAAACAAGGAATCACCTTGTGTTTGACTGGCTAAACGCTAAAGCTTCCCACCTCCATCTTTCTACTTTGACTTCTCCATTATTAATTGAACAAATTGCAAAAGATTCAGCAACACAGATGTCCAGAATACTGTTTGATTGCGCGATGAAAAGAGACAACTTTTAGCCGCAAACGGTGCTGCGCTAATATTTCCTGACAGTCCGTGACGTCACGCGTACGCGTCATCATTCCGCGACGTTTTCAACAAGAAACTCTGCGGGAAATTTAAAATTGCAATTTAGTAAACTAAACCGGCCGTATTGGCATGTGTTGCAATGTTAATATTTCATCATTGATGTATAAACTATCAGGCTGCGTGGTCGGTAGTAGTGGGTTTCAGTAGGCCTTTAAGGTTTAAGAAAGCTTTGAAAGGTGAAATAATGGAAAATTATAAAATATAGTAAGAATTACTTTCATCCCGTTGATTTTTTTGAATGATGATGTTTCAGGCAATCTAATTTTCAGTGAATGTATAGGATAGGCAAATATAAGCCTCAGCTTCAGCCTATTCCTTTTTCGGTCATTTTTTTTGCTTTTCTTTTTGTGTGTAAATGTGTATGATTGTTAATATGTATAATCTGTGCTGTTAAATTGATCACACAAAATGGTTGATTATATGACCGAAATAAACTCATTCAAAACTGACACGTAGGCACTTTTTCAAAGAAAATAAATAAATAAAATTAAAAAAAATACTCTATTCATTTTGAAAATGAAAAACTTTTAATTGACCTCCCGCATCCTCCACGAATTTGTTGATTTTCAGCGTGTGGCACTTTATTGAAAAAAGAAAAAAATATCAATTGAATTTTTTTCTTTTAACTCCTCCCTAGAGGACATACACCCCCGCCTTCCCCAAATCTAAATACTATAGAGAACATGATAATATGTATAGTATTTATCTGTACAATTCATCAACTCATTTCACAACTATTTAAAAGAGGAAGACCGTTGAATAGTGTGACCACTGCTGCCATCTAGCTGTAGGCGTGTGTATCATTTAAGCAAGATGAAAAGTCATTGGTCGCTCTTGCCTCTCACACACCTGACATAAAGTATCATTTTAAAACATGCTCAGCGCCGCCCAGACTAAACAGGGACTCTAGGCATTATTTTATTTGGAGCTTCCCTGTAATAAAAGAATGTTTTGACACTTTCTATTTGTGTCAAACTATTTTTGCATGTTTTTTTTTTTTTATTATCGTTAACATAAAATGTATCTTTTTTGTGGGAAATTATTTTAATTAAGGATGTCGTATAGCCGCGTTGATTAGCATCAATTAACTAGTGTAATTTACTGCATTGTTTTTTTATCCTGTTAATCTAATTTTTCATCTCTAAAATTACTGTCTCTGTATATCTTCTTGTGCTTGACTGAGAGCAACAACACTACCGCCATGCGGCACAAAGATAGGAAATAAATAGGTCTCACTCTGGCAGAAACTTGGCCGGGTGGTGTAAGCGACTTTAAATAGTGGGGATCTGATGAAATATATCTAACAAATAGTGGAAAATATTCATAATAAAATTAAAGGCTATCAGAAGTATACATTTAGATGTTTTCTTGTTTTTAAGGCACTGTTTTTTGTTTTTTAGAGTAATGTGCATCGCTCTATTAGATAAGCTATGGAGAAATGGTGTCACTTCTGCCTTAAGATAACTTTATACCAGTGCTTCAAAAGGAAGAAGACTATATATTGCTCCACCCCTACTCCGCCCTCCACCGTGACTATAATCGGTATAACTTGTCCATAAAAATGTTATAACTATACATCTGCATGACATTGTGAGTTTATTAACATGGAAGAAAACAACACACCGGTCTTTCTTCGTTTCCCACCGTGGTTACAGTGAAGCCAAGTGCTACATACGCTTCATCATATTCTGGTACGGCAAAGAAATCGTGTTCCTCCAGGTTAAATGTGCCCCTCGCCCCCTGGCATCACACCACGCCCCCACCAGCGGGGCCCGCCTCACTATATGAGAAGGACTGCTTTATACTATTATAACACATGTGGCCATCAATATAGTGACAAATTGCATGTGCAGTGCATTATATTTCAAATTATATAGTAATATATTACACGTACAATCCCGAAGGGACAAGCGGTAGGAAAATGATGGATGGATTATGTGTTCAATATATTTGAAATTATTATAATAGCATACTACATGTACAGTTATGTGTATATTATATTTACCATTATTATACTAATAAATTACATGCCAATTATGTGTACATTATATTTGAAATCTTTGTAGTAATGTATTAAATGTACAATGTGTACATTATATTTAAAATTATTATAATAACACAGTACATGTACAATGTGTACAATATATTTAAAATCAATATGATGTGTACGTTATACTTGAAATCAGAGCACAATTACATGGAGTAAAATGTTTTAATGTTGTCTTTCGCTGTGCAAAATAGAACCAAAACTTGTTAATAAATAACTTTGCGTTGAATAAGGTTTAAAAAATAAATTAGTGTTGCACATTAATGTAGGTACATAAGACATTTGTCATTGACAGTCAGGAAAACCAACTAAAGCCAATATTTCTTACAAAGATGACCAAGCAATTGTGACGAATATAGATTTGTTGAATGTGTTCTCTTAAACCACTATTGGTAACGTGCACGAGCACTGTGATTGATTTGTTTAGTTTTGTTTTTTCTCAAGCAGAGGAAAAAATAAGAAGATCAACATGAATTACTTATCGCTGAGAAAATAGTTTTATACTTTTTTTAAAGTGTTATAACTTCAACATTGTATATGGACCTGATGTTTTATTTTTGTACACCAGACTGTATCTTTACAAGTCTTTTAAAAATTAATTTATTTCATAAATACACTTTTTTGTTGTTTGAATAACTGTCTTGATAACAATGTCATGAATTGAAATAAAAATATCTGAAGTTGAGGGCTTTTCTTAGCATTTTTAGGTGAGATTAAAAAAGTGGTTGCGTTATAACAAATCATAATGAATTGTTTGCTTTTTTTAATCATTTGACAGCACATACTTTAATATAATTAACTTTCAATTTTTCCCAACTTTAACTTCAACTGGGATTCGATCCCATTACCACCCCTTTTTGAGACCATTATGTCATTGTATTCTAATCAATGACGGAGCAGGAAGTGGCTAGGAATATGTATGTGTCAAAATTACATATGAAGCGCTTTGTCATTCATGAATTGACATTTTACATGCGCTAATTCACGCATTTCGGCTCTACGCGCAGTGCCCGGTCTGCGTTTAGGGAGGGTCGGCCCTCTAGAGAACTATTTTCTTACTTTCCACTTGACTTATGAAGTAAAATGACCAGTATGTATCGTATTAATGACAGTCCGGATCATTCCAAGTTTGAATATCTTCAGAACCAATTTCTTTAACTTGTGCAATTTAGTCTTCATCTTACACACACACACGCACGCACGCACGCACACACACACGCACACACACACACACACACTTGTATTTCTTACCTTCTTGAGACCTCCAAAAAAATGCCTACCTCTTTAGGACCACCCTTTGCAGATATATAAACATTTGTATGTACAACATTAATAATATATATATATATATATATATATATATATATATATATATATATATATATACTAAGCAAATATAAAAAAGTAAGCTTTTAGTTAATTTTGTTGTTGTTGTTGTTGTTGGTAATTGGTTTTTAATCATCATTATTTACTTCAAGTTATTACAGTTTGTCTCTATATACTTATTTATTTCATTAGTTTGGTAACACTTTAGTATGGGGAACATATTCTCCATTAATTAGTGCTTATTAACATGCAAATTAGCAACATATTGGCTCTTAATTAGTCATTTTTAAGTATTCATTAACGCCTTATTCTGCATGGCCTTATTATATAACCAGTAAGCATTAACTAAGAGTCTTCCCTCAATAACCTTTAGAATTATTGCTTATTAGTATCCCTAACCCTAATGCTTACATGTTCCCCTAGTGTCCAAATAACTCTAAATTCAGTCTTTGTTACTTAGAATATATTCCACATACTAAAGTGTTACCATTTGTTTTATTAATTTTGGCCAAATGGGGTGCACTTCAAATTTGTACACACACTTGTTATTTCATATGTTGACCTTAGGGGGAGCACTTTTTAAGCACGACACACAGTTAATTTGAAAAATCCCTCCTTTTTGGGACTGCCCTTATTTTGATAGATTTCACCACCAGAGTTGCAAATGAGACAATCTCTATTAGACGCAATGGCTTTCCCTATTGGGACCATGACTTGGGTCCTAACTTGTTCACCGGTCCTCATATGGACGGTACTTTTCCCTTGTTGATGTCTCAAGAAGGGTAGAAATACAAGAACACACACACAGTAAGATACATATGCAGCTCTCAGGCCGTTCCCATTTTCCCTGGGCTTATTTGGTCTAATTAGATCTGAAGAAGAAGGAGGGTAATTGTCTCTTCCCCTGCTGACCAATGTAAGTGTTGTGACCCCTAACAGTAAGCTTGATGATCTGAAGGGGAATATGATGGAGATGTCTTCAGACATCCACCTGGGTCGTCGTCGGAGGGGAGCGATGTTGGCAGAGTAATTTAAGGTTTCCACTACCCTGTGTGGGTTTTCAGTGCAACTCTCTGCTGACATACTCACTTAACCATTTCCCATTCTTCTGCTCTTTCTCCTTCTCTTCATTAACGACTGCACTGTGAATTCTCTTCGGCCCCTCAAGGTCTTGTTTTTCCCTCTCCCTCTCGCTTACTTGCTTCTGTTTTATTACAAGCTTGTTCAAGCAGACGGTGCAGAGAAGATTTATCTAAAGGCTGTTGCTGCCAAGTCAGTGGGAAAAAAATGCATTTGCTTGTCTGTTTGAGGCATTGTTAAAATGTGCCTGGAGCTTTATTACAAATTGGCCTTATGGATTACTGTCATTTATGGCTGGGTTTCAGAGGAAGGCACCAGCTGATCCCCTCACCTTTTGTAAGTGAAGAAGAATGAGCCCCCCCCCCCGGTGTGGCGGACAGATGTGTTTGAGCCCAACACAATTTTATCTTCCTTTCAGTCAATTCGCTGTGATTAAGACGTGTGTTTTCAGTTTTGGGAGAGAGGACTTTAAGCTCAACATTAGGCTTATCTGATTCTATTCTTATCCTCGTCAGTGATTCATTACACATCGCGGAGATAAGGAGAGCTGCAGAGAGATGTCATTTTCCATTCAGGATTTGTTAGCAATTCTCCGAAAGGGATCCGCTTGAGTCGGTTTAAATAGGCATGGCTTTAAAGAAGATATTTTATCTCCTTTGTAGTTGAGCAAAAGAGTAATTTAAAGTAAACAAAAACACATACTTTTCGGTTTTACGGTAGTACCTCAATTTACGAGCTTAGTTGGTTCTGAGTTTTGAATCAACATCAATATCGATATCTCACATCAACATCTTCCATTTATTTAATTGGTGCTTGGACCACCCCCAAACCCCCACCCAAAAAAATAACACAGTGTTTACATGTAACATTCCTTTTAAAGAGAAAAACAAACTTTTACATAAGAAATATCGTACACATACAATAGAATGCACTACAACCAAACTACAATCCTTGTATGAATTTGAATTGATTAAGGTGACTTAAACTTAAACAAGTTGAAAAACTTATTCGGGTGTTACCATTTAGTGGTCAATTGTACTACTGTACTGTGAAATCTACTAATAAAAGCTTCAATCAATCAATCAAAAGTAATGTAATAATAATGTACAGCATTTACCTTGGAGAGTTGTTATTGCATAGCAGTGATTAAAAAATCATAGCAGTGATTTTTCAATCACTGCTATGCTAAAATTACAACTAATATTGATAATGTTGTTGATAATATTCATTTTTGTTTCACTACTTTTGGTTTGTTCTGTGTTGTGTTGTGTCTTCTCAATTGCTCTGTTTATTACAGTTTTGAGTGTTGCGGGGTCAGGTTTGGTTTTGGAATTGGATTGCATTGTTATGGTATTGCTGTGTAGTGGTTTGTTGGATTGATCAAAATAAATAAATACATCGATTTTTTAAAAATGAGAATCGATTCTGAATCGCACAACGTATTCGATTCGATTCGTATTCGAATCGATCTTTTCCCACACCCCTACTGTTTACCCCTAGGTATTTGGATCTCAGTAGGTCAAGCTCTGACCATATCCACTTGAAGGCCAGCATCTACTGTAGTGGACATTTGTGTGTTTTTTCCATCACAAGGGTTTTTTCTCTGAAATGTGTCAGTCAAAAAAAAGTGTACATAGCCAGTACACTATGTAATATTTTAGTCAAATAACTTAGATTATTCAAGGATTTACCGAGGTTGTAAATCTGTTTTGACCTTAACTTCTTGTTTCCTCTCTACAGACCAGGTAAGGAACAACTACCAGCTGTGCAACAATGGCACCCTGAGAGTGATGTATGCCAATGGAATGGGCATAAGCTTCCACACAGAGCCTCACATCCTCGCAGGGTCTGTCAGTCCTACAATTGGTCGCAGGAATATAACACTTCCTACCGACAATGGCCTCAACTCCATTGAATGGCGTCTACGCAAAGAGCAGACTAAGGGAAAGATAACAGTCTTTGGCAGGAAGCTGAGGGTGAGTTGATCAGATTTACATAAAACTGTAAATGTGTATTTGACAAACAGCCTGTATTGTGACATTACATTCAGCCTACATTCATGTATTTGATCTAACCTGCCTTGTTTCTTTAGGCACACGGCCGCAACCTCCTCTCCATCGACTTTGACCGCAACACGCGCACAGAGAAGATTTACGATGATCACCGGAAGTTTACTCTGCGCATCATGTACGATGCCCAGGGCCGGCCAGCTATGTGGTTGCCTAGCAGCAGCCTGGCAGTGGTCAATGTGTCCTATTCATCCACTGGGCAGCTTGTCGGCCTGCAGAGGGGGAGCATGAGCGAGAGGACCGAGTTCGATCCTCATGGACGCGTCCTGTCTCGTACTTTTGTGGACGGGAAGGTGTGGAGTTACAGTTATCTTGATAAAGTAAGTGTGTTTCTCACATTTATTACGATATGTCAGAATTAGGACACTTGGCCCTTAGATTTGGGGAAAAAAATGGACTTTCCATTCACAGCAAAAAAGTTGAGTTGAGGTCTGTTAGGGCCACTCCGCCAACTATAGATCTTGCATCATGCAAAAAAGGGACTTCTTCAAACGTCTCCTTACACAGTTTGAAACATACAAATTACATCGCAATGGGAAATATTCCGATTCCAGAGGAATTAAAATATGTAGGGCCAGAATTTGTCAAACAGATACATCTGTAGTTACTTAGATGTTCATTTAATTGAATGGTCTTATAATCCATCCATTTTCTACCGCTTATTCCCTTTGGGGTCGCGGGGGGCGCTGGTGCCTATCTCAGCTACAATCGGGCGGAAGGCGAGGTACACCCTGGACAAGTCGCTACCTCATCGCAGGGCCAACACAGATAGACAACATTCACACTCACATTCACACACGAGGGCCAATTTAGTGTTGCCAATCAACCTATAATGAAATACATAAATGTGTCATTAATTTTTTAAATGAAAATACATTTATTTATTTATCATTGAATACATTATTGATGTATGATTTAATTATTTCCTGATTTAATTAATTATTCATTTTATTATTTCATGATTTATCTAATTAATGAAATATTTAAGTATTTTTTAAAGACTTTTTGCATGTCATTTGTCTTTTTGTCGGCACATTAATTTATTTAATCCGTGAAACTCAGCCGTCACAGTCAGTGGGCAGATCACAACACCTTCTACACCTTGGTACTCGGCACACACTGGATGTGTGTCTTAAACACACATCCAGTCCAATCATTGCAAGTACCCAATCAGGTGTTAAGAGCCGCCCCTTTGTGGCTGAGTTTGACGGATAAAATAAATTCATGAATTGCTAACAAGGGCCAGATTGAACAAAATTACAATATATAAATAATTCAATATTTTAATAATTACTTAAATGTGTCATTAATTAGTTAATTAAGCCTATCTCAGCTGCATTCGCAATGAAATAAATCATAAATATTATGATTATGATTGACTCAATTATTTTAAATCATAAAATCATAAAATAATCAAATAAATGATAAAATGATAAATGGGTTGTACTTGTATAGCGCTTTTCTACCTTCAAGGTACTCAAAGCGCTTTGACACTACTTCCACATTTACCCATTCACACACACATTCACACACTGATGGAGGGAGCTGCCATGCAAGGCGCCAACCAGCACCCATCAGGAGCAAGGGTGAAGTGTCTTGCTCAGGACACAACGGACGTGACGAGGTTGGTACTAGGTGGGATTTGAACCAGAGACCCTTGGGTTGCGCACGGCCACTCTCCCACTGCGCCACGCCGTCCCGTCAATTATATTTCAATAATAAAATCCCAAAAATTATTTACATTTTTTAATAATGTAATATTTTATTAAATAAATAAATGTCACACTAAATAACACATTTATATATGGAAATTCCAATTAAAATTAATGACACATTTAAATAATTATTTAAAGATGTGTTTGTTTTTAAATGTCCCATCTAGCCATCCATACTGAAAGGCTGTATTGATTAATTATTTATTTATAAGGTGTGTCGATATCAGTGCTATTCAACTGGCAGTGGTTCTCAACCTTTTTTCAGTGATGTACCCCCTGCGAACATTTTTTTAATTCAAGTACCCCCTAATCAGAGCAAAGAATTTTTGGTTGAAAAAAAGAGATAAAGAAGTAAAATACAGCACTATGTCATCAGTTTCTGATTCATTAAATTGTTTACCAATGCAAAATATTGCTCATTTGTAGTGGTCTTTCTTGAACTATTTGAAATTTTTTTTTTAAAATATCTAAAAAACTTGTTGAAAAATAAACAAGTGATTCAATTATAAATAAAGATTTCTACAAATAAAAGTAATCATCGACTTAAAGTGCCCTCTTTGGGGATTGTAACAGAGATCCATCTGGATTCATGAACTTAATTCTAAACATTTCTTCACAAAAAAATGAAATCTTTAACATCAACATTTATGGAACATGTCCACAAAAAAATCTGTCTGTCAACACTGAATATTGCATTGTTGCATTTATTTTCACAGTTTATGAACTTACATTTATATTTTGTTGAAGTATTATTCAATAAATATATTTATAAAGGATTTTTGAATTGTGGCTATTTTTAGAATCTTTTTTAAAAATCTCAAGTACCCCTTGGCATACCTTCAAGTACCCCCATTTGAGAACCACTGCTCTAGGGGCCAAATCCAGCCCAGAAATGACTTTGAGGCAAATGTTTCTGCATCAAATTCCTAAAATCACTATAAATGTTCCTGTTGTATAGAGGAACTTGGACCACTATAAATACATTGGCAGATCCTTGCATTGACATTTTAACGTTGCTCGCAAACAGAACACCGGGCTCCAAACTACTGATTTACATTAATGAGGAGTTCCTCAAGCCCTCTCCTTTTTGACAGTTATTTTTCGTAATATGATTTACAGTGGGGCAAAAAAGTATTTAGTCAGCCACCGATTGTGCAAGTTCTCCCACTTAAAATGATGACAGAGGTTTGTAATTTTCATCATAGGTACACTTCAACTGTGAGAGACAGAATGTGAAAAAAAAATCCAGGACGTCACATTGTAGGAATTTTAAAGAATTTATTCGTAAAATATGGTGGAAAATAACTATTTGGTCAACCATTCAAAGCTCTCACTGATGGAAGGAGGTTTTGGCTCACAATCTCACGATACATGGCCCCATTCATTCTTTCCTTAACACGGATCAATCGTCTTGTCCCCTTAGCACGAAAACAGCCCCAAAGCATGATGTTTCCACCCCCATGCTTCACAGTAGGTACGGTGTTCTTGGGATGCAACTCAGTATTCTTCTTCCTCCAAACACGACGAGTTGAGTTTATACCCAAATGGATACATGGATGATACAACAGAGGATTGGGAGAATGTCATTTGGTCAGATGAAACAAAAATAAAACTTTTTGGTATAAACTCAACTCGTGGATACCATTTTTAGTTATACTAGTAGTGTTCCTCAAGGTTCCATTTCAGGTCCTCTTTTCTTCATCATTTGGGCTATTCAACTGGGGGCCTTTTAGTTCTTTAAAAAAAAGAAAAAAAACTTGTGAGTGACTCATATTTTTGCAGCAGTTTCTTTTTTCAACTCTCGAGTGCTGCAATAGAAATGATCTTTGTCTAGCTTTTTTGCAGAAAGTTGTTAAAAACAGCGATCCTGTAACTCTGATAAAATATATCAACCAAAATTAAATGTTCAAAGTGAAAGCTGACTTTTGATTAATAGTTTTGGTTTTCTGCTTATGTATTTCCAGTCCATGGTGTTGTTGCTACAGAGCCAAAAGCAGTACATCTTTGAGTTTGATTCCTCAAACCGGGTGACGGCTGTCACCATGCCGAGCGTGGCCCGCCACACCATGTTCACGCACGTGTCCATCGGATACATTCGTAACATTTACAATCCCCCAGAAAGCAACGCCTCCATCATTCACGACTTCAGCGAAGACGGCAGGCCCCAGGCCACACATTACCTGGGAACCGGCCGGCGTGTCCTCTACAAGTACGGCAAACTGGCCAAGCTGTCCGAGATTGTGTATGACAGCACCGCGGTCACTTTCGGCTACGACGAGACAGCCGGCGTGCTGAAGATGGTCAATCTGCAGAGCGGCGGCTTCTCATGCACCATCCGCTATCGCAAAATGGGCCCGCTCATCGACAAGCAAATCTATCGCTTCAGCGAGGAGGGGATGGTCAACGCAAGGTTTGACTACACCTACCACGACAACAGTTTCCGAATCGCCAGCATGAAACCAGTCATCAGTGAAACCCCTCTACCCGTCGACCTCTACAGATATGATGAAATCTCTGGAAAGGTGCACCTAATGCTGTCTTTGAGAATTGATATGCAGACCTCATAAGTGATTTCTAAGAACCAGCCTGTTCTTTGGCTGGCATACGACTTATACTTTCTGCAAACTTGTCTCTCCTAGGTGGAGCACTTTGGAAAGTTTGGGGTCATTTACTACGACATCAATCAAATCATCACCACCGCTGTGATGACGCTGAGTAAGCATTTCGACACCCACGGTCGCATCAAGGAGGTCCAGTACGAGATCTTCCGTTCCCTCATGTACTGGATGACAGTGCAGTACGACAGCATGGGACGGGTGGTGAAAAGGGAGCTCAAGATCGGGCCCTACGCCAACACCACTCAGTATCGCTATGATTATGACGGAGACGGACAGCTCACAGGGGTCAAGGTGAGTAATTCATGTGGAAGGGTCCATATAACTTTGATTTATACTCTATTATCAGTGATTTATACTCTATTATCAGGCATTGTACTGATGCTTCTTTGATCTACGGCGCGATATCGTTTCAGGTGAACGACTGGTCAACATGGCGTTACAGCTACGACCTGAACGGTAACCTTCATCTGCTGAACCCCGGGAACAGCGCTCGCATCATGCCGCTACGCTATGACCTCCGCGATCGCATCACACGACTGGGCGATGTCCAGTACCGCCTGGATGAAGACGGTTACCTCAGCCAGCGGGGGTCTGACATGTTTGACTACAACTCAAAGGGTCAGCTGCTGAGGGCCTACAATCGGGGACCAGGTGGCTGGAGCGTGGTGTATCACTACGACGGGCTAGGCCGCAGAGTCTCGACAAGGAACAGCCTCGGACAGCACCTTCAGTTCTTTTATGCTGATCTCAACCATCCAACGAGGGTGACCCACATCTTTAACCACTCCAGCTCTGAAATATCCTCGCTCTACTATGACTTGCAGGTAGGTGTGCAAGGCGGCATCTACCACCATTTTGCTTCTATGCCTGCCCAAACAAGTCGAGCAAATTTAAAGTGGGCCGATGATGATTTTCACTTCCTCGTGGGCTGGATGATATGTACTATTGAATATGCTTTGGTGTAAATTTTCCTCCCCAGTCACTTTTATGACTCGTTTTGTTGAGTCTGCCAGTTGTGCGTAGAGGCGTTCCCGTTTTGCATATTATTGATCTGCATGAAGCCAGGAGAACTACAGCTCAAGACCACCTTAGGCAACACATTTTCCACACTTTTTTATTCATGTGAAATGATTTTTTCACCTTTTAAATCAAACTTTAACTAAATTGAATGTATTTTATCACACATTTATGAGGGGAAAATGGTTCAATGATTTTTTTTTTTTTTTTTGCAAAATAAGGAATTTAACATAAATCTGCTAACCATCCTGGCACATTTCCAATCAAGATTCTAACGCAGCTTCTAAGCCCAGTTTTGAGACATTCCACCACAGGAGAAAATTAATTTGTCATTACAGTGGAACCTCAATTTTCAAACTTAATTGGTTCTTGAACAGGTAGACAGAAAATTTTGTACTAGAGGTGTCCGATAATAGCTTTTTTGCCAATATCCGATATTACGATACTTTCCAACTATTAATTACCAATTCCGATATCAACCGATACCGATATATATAGTCGTGGAATTATGCCTAATTTTGCTGTTGTGCCACGCTGGATGCATTAAACCAGTGGTCCCCAACCACCGGGCCGCAGAAGAATTTTTTATTAAAAAAAACAAAACAAAAAAACAATTTAAAAAATGTTTTTTTCAACATAAAAAACACAATATACACTTACAATTAGTGCACCAAAAACAAAAACCTCCCTTTTTCATGACAAATTATTAAGCGTTGACCGGTCCGCGGATACAAAAAGGTTGGGGACCACTGCATTAAACAATGTAACAAAGTTTTCCAAAATAAATCATCTCAAAGTATGGAAAAAAATGCCAACATGGCACTGCAATATTTATTTTGGAAGTCGCAAAGTGCATTATTTTTTTTAACGTGCTTCAAAACAGCAGCTCGGAATTTGGGACATGCTCTCCCTGAGAGACCATGAGGAGGTTGAGGTGGGGGGGTAGGAGTTAGCGGGGGGTGTATATTGTAGCGTCCCAGAAGAGTTATTGCTGCAAGAGGGTCTGGGTATTTGTTCTGTTGTGTTTATGTTGTGTTATGGTGCGGATGTTCTCCCGAAATTTGTTTGTCATTCTTGTTTGGTGCGGGTTCACAGTGTGGCGCATATTTGTGACAGTGTTAAAGTTGTTTATACGGCCACCCTCAATGTGACCTGTGCGACTGTTGACCAAGTATGCCTTGCATTCACTTGTGTATGTGAAAAGCCGTAGATATTATGTGACTCGACCGGCACGCAAAGTCAGTGCCTTTAAAGTTAATTGGGGCTCTGTACTTCTACCTACGTCCGTGTACACAGCAGCGTTTTAAAAAGTTAAAAATCTTATTTTATGAAACCGAAACTGATCATTTCCGATATTACATTTTAAATCATTTATCAGCCGATAATGTTGGCAGTCCGATATTATTAGACATTCCTACTTTGTACTGTACATTAAAGCACATTTCTCCATTAACTATGTAAACACGAAAAATGGGTTACATCCTCAACAGAAGTCCATATTTTAGTAAAAGTTTGTACACTTTGAACGCAATATAAACCTCTATACTGTACTGCAGGGGTAGGGAACCTATTGCTCTAGAGCCAGATGTGGCTCTTTTGATGACTGCACCTGGCTCTCAGATAAATCTTTGCTGACATTGCTTAACACGATAAGTAATGAATAATTCCGCTGGTAATCACAGTGTCAAAAATAACGTTCAAAATATAAAAAATTCTCATGCATTTTAATCCATCCAGCCGGTTTCTACCGCACCTGCTCAAGAAGTCGCATTAATGGTAAGAAGTATTTTATTTATTGTTGGTTAGCTTCAGAATAACAATATTATTAAAAAGAAAATAATAATAATAATAATAATAATAAATAAATAAATGGGTTGTACTTGTATAGCGCTTTTCTACCTTCAAGGTACTCAAAGCGCTTTGACACTACTTCCACATTTACCCATTCACACACACATTCACACACTGATGGGGGAGAGCTGCCATGCAAGGCGCTAACCAGCACCCATCAGGAGCAAGGGTGAAGTGTCTTGCTCAGGACACAATGGACGTGACGAGGTTGGTACTAGGTGGGATTTGAACCACGGACACTCGGGTTGCGCACGGCCACTCTTCCAAATAGTGAGATTCAAGTCCACAGTGGATCTAAAATAATAGTGAGAGTCCAGTCCATAGTGGATCTAGCATAATATTGTGAGAGTCCAGTCCATAGTGGATCTAGCATAATATTGTGAGAGTCCAGTCCATAGTGGATCTAACATAATAATGTGAGAGTCCAGTCCATAGTGGATCTAGCATAATATTGTGAGAGTCCAGTCCATTGTGGATCTACCATAATAGTGAGACTCCAGTCCATAGTGGATCTAACATAATAATGTGAGAGTCCAGTCCATTGTGGATCTACCATAATAGTGAGAGTCCAGTCCATAGTGGATCTAGCATAATATTGTGAGAGTCCAGTCCATTGTGGATCTACCATAATAGTGAGACTCCAGTCCATAGTGGATCTAACATAATAGTGAGAGTCCAGTCCATAGTGGATCTAACATAATAGTGAGAGTCCAGTCCATAGTGGATCCAACATAATAGTGAGAGTCCAGTCCATAGTGGATTTAACATAATAGTGAGAGTACAGTCCATAGTGGGTCTAACATAATAATGTGAGAGTCCAGTCCATTGTGGATCTAGCATAATGGAGAGAGTCCAGTCCATAGTGGATCTAACATTATAGTGAGAGTCCAGTCCATAGTGGATCTAGCATAATATTGTGAGAGTCCAATATGAGACTTATTATACTCTAAACATGTTGGTCTTACTTAAAAATGCACGCATTTAGTTGTAATCAGTCTTAAAAAAATATTATATGGCTCTCACGGAAATACTTTTAAAAATATTTGGCTTGTAGGGCTCTCTCGGCCAAAAAGGTTCCCGACCCCTGCTGTACCGTATATAAAACAAACATAAAAATATGGACATGGATCAACTTTTTTTAATAACAAAATCAACAAAACAACTACCTTAACTGTCCTCATTTTCAGCTTCCCTGCTGACAAGCACACACACTGTCACTAGCCCTGTGGCACACTCTGAATATCACTAAACTCCTTAACTTTAACATTCAGGCCGCTACTATTAGGGATAAGGAATAAAATCCACTTAGCAGGAAGCAGCTAGGAAATACACCTGCGGTAATATTTCAAATGAAGCCCCATGTCATTCATTTTCTGAAAACATGGATCGCGGGCCCTACGCGCAGTGCGTGATCTGCGTATAGGGAGAAGGGGCCCTGCTGCAGCTGAAAAAGGTTATGACTGAAACGAGGAAGAACAGTGGAGGAAAAACATTACTGGGTTAATATGATCAAAGTTCATATGAACATGTGAGAAACAACCATCATAAAAATGCACGGCAGGACTTTCACTGTTCAAGGCCATGAATAACAGTTATCACAAGACAATGGAGAGCAACGTGAATCAGGAAGGGAGTCCTAATTAGGAATGAGCCTGGTAATCAGTTAATTGATCATTATCGTTGATTGTTGATTAATCACGTCTTCAAGCAACTGAAGCGTGGGATGCTTGGCTGCAACCAGCAGAGGAGCTGTTGATTTAGTCCTGGTCTAACAAAGAAAATGAAGTTCTGAACATTTATAGAGAGAGAGAGAGCTATTCCAACACCATTAAAATGGGTAAAAGCTAATAAATAAACAATTGATTATTCCCCTAGTCAATTTAATATAGTCAAATACCTGTCCTTAGTACTGTTGGCATTTTTTATTTGCACTTATCAGCAACGATAAGACATAGAAGGCTTCAATCGGGAGCATAAAGATAATGGCTGAATGGAAAAAGGTCAGGTGAATTGACGAGTCCAGATCGATCTACCTTGTTCCAGAGTGCATCAGGGTAAGAAGAGAAGAGGATGCAGTGATGCTGACATCATTATTCTCTATTATCTATCATCACTATTCTCCCTTGTGGAAGGTCCGATCCGGTGGCCATGTACTGCTTGCCTGTGTATCGGCTGGGGACATCTCTGCGCTGCTGATCCGCCTCCGCTTGGGATGGTTTCCTGCTGGCTCCGCTGTGAACGGGACTCTCGCTGCTGTGTTGGATCCGCTTTGGACTGGACTCTCGCGACTGTGTTTGATCCATTATGGATTGAACTTTCACAGTATCATGTTAGACCCGCTCGACATCCATTGCTTTCCTTCTCTCTAAGGTTCTCATAGTCATCATTGTCACCAACGTCCCACTGGGTCATTATTGTCACCGATGTCCCACTGGGTGTGAGTTTTCCTTGCCCTTATGTGGGCCTACCGAGGATGTCGTAGTGGTTTGTGCAGCCCTTTGAGACACTAGTGATTTAGGGCTATATAAGTAAACATTGATTGATTGATTGATTATTAGTGCCAGCCATGTTGTGACCTGGGCTTGCTTCACTTAGTCAGGGCAAGATATAAAGTGACCCATAAATGATCTCAAATGACTATGTGTAATAAAGTGAATAGTAGCGTTATTCACTTGGATTGTTTTTTTTTTTTGATTGTTTAGGGTCATTTGTTTGCCATGGAGGTAAGCAGTGGTGAGGAATACTACATAGCATCTGATAACACCGGAACACCCCTAGCTGTTTTTAGCAGCAATGGACAGATGATCAAACAGGTAACGCAAGTCCGATGTGTCCCATTCATGCAGTCACTGTTTATTCAGCGTTTCATAACAATGATGATAACACTATGTTTTATACTGGCCCCTTTCAGTTGCAGTACACAGCCTATGGGGAGATTTATCTGGACTCCAATCCAGAATTCCAGCTGGTGGTTGGATTTCACGGTGGTCTTTATGACTCACTGACCAAGCTGGTCCACTTCACCCAGCGTGACTATGACGTCTTGGCGGGGCGCTGGACCTCACCGGACTACAGCATCTGGCCCAAAATTGGGAAGGATCCGTCTCCGTTTAATTTGTACATGTTTAAGAACAACAATCCACTCAGTGACATGTTGGATGTCAAAAATTATGTCACAGGTAAGAGCGTTGGTTCTTCATTGTTTTCTGTCAACCCAGCCCCTTCAGGGGATAATATATTATTGTTTTACTATCTTTACTATAGTTATCTGTACTTCTGTATGCATTCTGCATACCGTATTTTTCGGACTATAAGTCGCAGTTTTTTTCATAGTTTGGCGGGGGGTGCGACATATACTCCGGAGCGACTTATGTGTGAAATTATTAAAACATTACCGTACAATATCAAATAATATTATTTATCTCATTCGCCGAGGAGACGAAGAAAATGTCAGCAATTGTCACACACCCGTCAGCAATCGTCACATACACGTCAACCAATAAGAATTTGGCGGGGGAGGGTCATGGCAGAAGTGCATTGTGGGTCATGGAATGCTAACTGCTACAGTGGGGCAAAAAAGTATTTAGTCAGCCACAGATTGTGCAAGTTCTCCCACTTAAAATGATGACAAAGGTCTGTAATTTGAATCATAGGTACACTTCAACTGTGAGAGACAGAATGTGAAAAAAAATATCCAGGAATTCATATTGTAGGAATTTTAAAGAATTTCTTTGTAAATTATGGTGGAAAATAAGTATTTGGTCAACCATTCAAAGCTCTCACTGATGGAAGGAGGTTTTGGCTCAAAATCTCACGATACATGGCTCCATTCATTCTTTCCTTAACACGGATCAATCGTCCTGTCCCCTTAGCAGAAAAACAGCCCCAAAGCATGATTTTCCACCCCCATGCTTCACAGTAGGTATGGTGTTCTTGGGATGCAACTCAGTATTCTTCTCCCTCCAAACACAACGAGTTGAGTTCATACCAAAATGGATACATGGATGATACAGCAGAGGATTGGGAGAATGTCATGTGGTCAGATGAAACCAAAATAGAACTTTTTGGTATAAACTCAACTCGTCGTGTTTGGAGGAAGAAGAATACTGAGTTGCATCCCAAGAACACCATACCTACTGTGAAGCATGGGGCTGTTTTTTCTGCTAAGGGGACAGGACGATTGATCCGTGTTAAGGAAAGAATGAACGGGGCCATGTATCGTGAGATTTTGAGCCAAAACCTTCCATCAGTGAGAGCTTTGAATGGTTGACCAAATACTTATTTTCCACCATAATTAAAAAATAAATTCTTTAAAATTCCTACAATGTGAATTCCTGGATTTTTTTTCACAGTTTGTCTCTCACAGTTGAAGTGTACCTATGATGAAAATTACAGACCTCTGTCATCATTTTAAGTAGGAGAACTTGCACAATTGGTGGCTGGCTAAATACTTTTTTGCCCCACTGTATATACGACTGCCATAGCTATTAAATTGGATCATTTCAACTTTGGCGGTGACTTATATAAACTGAGAAGGTCTGAACAAAAATGGCGCTGAAAAGGAAATCATGTACTGCAGATTACAAACTGGACGTAGTGAAATATGCAGCAGAAAACGACAAGAGGAAGCGGCGCATTACTTCGGAGTTGGCGGAGTTGTTTAGAAGTGACATCGAGGAAGATTTCATCGGATTTATCGATTAGGAGTGACAGATTATTTGGTAAACGTATAGCATGTTGTATATGTTATAGTTATTTGAATGACTCTTACCATAATATGTTACGTTAACATACCAGGCACCTTCTCAGTTGGTTATTTATGCGTCATATAACGTACACTTATTCAGCCTGTTGTTCACTATTCTTTATTTATTTTAAATTGCCTTTCAAATGTCTGTTCTTGGTGTTGGGTTTTATCAAATAAATTTACCCAAAAAATGTGATTTATACTCCAGTGCAACATATTTATGTTTTTTTCCTTATTTATTATGAATTTTCGGCGGGTGCGACGTATACTCAGGAGTTATTTATAATCCGAAAAATACGGCACAACTATTGCAAATTTTGGCCTTCGGCTCATTGTTAGAGAGCAGCAATTTGAGTAAAAAGTACCGGCAGGTCATGAGTTCAAACCCCGGCCGAGTCATACCAAAGACTATAAAAATGGGACCCATTACCTCCCTGCTTGGCACTTGGCATCAAGGGTTGGAATCTGGAGTTGAATCCTCAAAATGATTCCCGAGCACAGCTACCGCTGCTGCTCACTGCTCCCCTCACCTCCCAGAGGGTGGAACCAAGGGGAAGGCTCAAATGCTGAGGGTAATTTCACCACAGCTAGTGTGTGTGTGTGTGTGTGTGTGTGTGTGTGTGTGTGTGTGTGTGTGCGTTTGTCAAAGTGACATATGGGGACATTTTTATGAAATTTCACCTTACATATGAGGACCTGTTGAAATATGAGGACATTTTCCATGTCCCCATATTTCCCGCAATGCTATCGTGTTCTAGACCCTCCCAGCATGTTCCCAGACCAAAAATCTCTAAAGTCTTCATTTGTCAAATTTTCAGAAAAAGTGTGTGAAAGTGTGTGTAATTTTTTGGGTCACTTTCGATTTTGCCCCTAGTGGCCATCTTTGCTATTATGACACACACACACACACACGTGTCCTCATATGTCATATGTCCTCATATGTCATGTGGGTCAGAAACTCACACACTCCAACATTTGAAAAACATATAATCATTACAGCAATGAACATACTTTTGAAATCTAAATCAAGTAACACATTTTCAACTGATCTGATGATCTCAACCTTTTTTATGTTAGTTTTATCTATTCATTTGGTTTATCTGGAGAGGATTTGGGCTAGACAATCAATAATAAAGGGATTATGGTGATGATTTAATCGGTTTGATTCAGTATTTTACTGTATTGGGCTTTTTTCTATTCTGTTGTCTAAAATACAATGCCGCACAATAATTACTTTAAATGTGCCTGAAAAAAAACTTTCAACCTTGATTGAGACAAAGGCGATAATTCAAATGGAATTCAAACTACATACAGTATTTAATATTTTCAAATGGTTACAATAGCACATGATTTTGGTATTTTTATCTTTGGGACAAATTTTGGATTCAATTGGGGATTGTTTTTGGAGGTATTCACTTCACATTGTGTTCAAGATGGTTACTTCCGCCCACTGTGAAGAGTCTCGGCGTCTGATTGGTCCAATTTTCAGTTAGGCGCCGCCGTTGGATGATGTCTGATCCTAACAGAGGGCTAAATCACTAGTTAATTATTTTCCTCATGGAAGTTATACAGCTCACGTATCACACTTAATATTGAATATATATAAAAAGGGTTTTCCAAAAGGACCATTTATAATCGAAATACAAAACTTCACACACGATTTTGAGCACAACAGAGCGCTCAGTGAACAGCACTTCCGGGACCTGCATCACCGGAGGGGGACATCTATCTTGGCCACAAACCATCTTTGACAGTCTTCGGCAGCATGGTTGAATCAGGTGAGCATAAAATGAAGTTTAACGTAATTAAATAGACCAATGTTTTTTAACATAGGAAAATAGTTCATTGTAAACAACAGTTAAATGTTTGTTGTTATTAATTGCAATCAGATTTGATTTTATGAGGTCAAATTAAACATTTCAGTTCTGGGCCAAGGCCAAGGCATTTAAATTTTTTTTTTTAAAGTTGCATGGAAGATTATAAGTAGCAGTGATTGTCACACACACACTAGGTGTAGTGAAATTATTCTCTGCATTTGACCCATCACCCTTGATCACTATGCTAGTAAACCTTTTCTTAATTTTAAACAAGACAGACTAGAGTTCTTCAAATTGTTTATACTTTTTCTCAAATACAAATATGTCAAGCTGATAAGCACTGTGGAGTAGGCATGTTACTGATATTGTTACATTAGTTCTTTGTTTGAGAAGCTTCATGTCTGCGCTGATCCTAAATTTAACAGTTTTTGAAGGGTTTGGTTCTTTGTTTTATTTCTGTGTCACTGACTTTTTAAATTTTTATGTGTGGATTTGTTAGGCGCATCAACACATGATATAGACATCGTGCCCAAAAGAAGAGCGAGACGTAATCCTGAGGCTGAAGCTACCGAGTTTATTTGATCTGGATGTGACAAGTCTTGTTTTAAGGCCCAGTGGATCAATGATTTGAAAGGTATGTCTTGTTATGTAACATATCAATGGTAACTGTACCAACATCTCATTTGGATCATTTCCTTACAGTCTAATAGAGGTTGTATTATATGGCTTTAATTAGAAGTGTTTGGAATAACAGCGTTCCACGTCCCAAGAGCTAGCTTCTGTAGCCAAGGATCGGACCGCCAAGTGCCCTGCCTTCGGCTGCCGCCCAGTTCACAATGCACCCGACCTCTATGGCCCCTCGGAGTCTTGTTCACGAGTGGGGGAAGAGTGGATCGTGAGATCGACAGGCGGATCGGTGTGGGGTCTTCGGTAATGCGGACGTTGTATCGATCCGTTGTGGTGAAGAAGGAGCTGAGCCGGAAGGCAAAGCTCTCAATTTACCGGTCGATCTACGTTCCCATCCTCACCTATGGTCATGAGCTTTGGGTCATGACCGAAAGGATAAGATCACGGGTACAAGCGGCCCAAATGAGTTTCCTCCACCGGGTAGGGGTGCTCTCCCTTAGAGATAGGGTGAGAAGCTCTGCCATCCGGGAGGAACTCAAAGTAAAGCCGCTGCTCCTCCACATGGAGAGGAGCCAGATGAGGTGGTTCGGGCATCTGGTCAGGATGCCACCCGAATTCCTCCCTAGGGAGGTGTTTAGGGCACGTCCAACCGGTAGGAGGCCACGGGGAAGACCCAGGACACGTTGGGAAGACTATGTCTCCCGGCTGGCCTGGGAACGCCTCGGGATCCCCCGGGAAGAGCTAGACGAAGTGGCTGGGGAGAGGGAAGTCTGGGCTTCCCTGCGTAGGCTGCTGCCACCGCGACCCCACCTCGGAAAAGCGGAAGATGATGGATGGATGGATGGATGGTATAATATGAAAACGATGTTACTAATGCTGTTACTTTTACCGGTAACGAGTAAGCTAATAACTTTTATGTACGCTACAACGCTGTTACGATGCGTTTTATGTAATGTGGCATGCTACTTTTGATGTTATTGTATGTCAACAAGACAGCGTTAGAAGCACAAAAGGGTTAGTGCAGGTAATATCTTTTTACTAATGAAAGCAACCCCCGGAAGTAATTACGAACACGATATCAAATAGAAAGAGGCCTCATCCACACACAAACAAAAACATTCAACAGAACTATCTTAACTGCCACTGCTAAGCTAAAAAATACAGCTGAACTATTCTGCTATGTCTGGGCGCTGAAGTCCCACATCACTTGGCAAAAGGCACAGCTTTTTAAAGGCACACACACACTCTGCTCTCATGAAATGTCTCTCAACTGCATATGCTAGATATTTAAAACTTTTCTTTTTCAAGTAACACATTAATTACAAACCCCGTTTCCATATGAGTTGGGAAATTGTGTTAGATGTAAATCCAAATGGAATAATTTTTTTTACAAATAATAATTAACTTAGAATTTCATGGCTGCAATACGTGCCAAAGTAGTTGGGAAAGGGCATGTTCACCACTGTGTTACATCACCTTTTCTTTCAACAACACTCAATAACCGTTTGGGAACTGAGGAAACTAATTGTTGAAGCTTGGAAGGTGGAATTCTTTCCCATTCTTGTTTTATGTAGAGCTTCAGTCTCCTCTGTCGTATTTTACGCTTCATAATGCACCACACATTTTTGATAGGACTGCAGGCCGGCCAGGAAAGTACCTGCACTCTTTTTTTATGAAGCTGAACACGTGCTGAATGTGGCTTGGCATTGTCTTGCTGAAATAAGCAGGGGCGTACATGAAAAAGTCGGCGCTTAAATGGGAGCAAATGTTGTTCCAAACAGATGGGTAACTTACAGATGTGTAAGTTACCCATGCCTTGGGCACTAATGCACCCCCATACCATCACAGATGCTGGCTTTTGAACTTTGCGTCGATAACATTCTGGATGGTTCGCTTCCCCTTTGGTCCGGATGAAACGGTGTCCAATATTTCCAAAAATAATTTGAAATGTGGGCTCGTCAGACCACAGAACACTTTTCCACTTTGCATCAGCCCATCTTAGATGATCTCGGGCCCAGAGAAGCCGGCGGCGTTTCTGGATGTTGATAATTGGCTTTCGCTTTGCATAATAGAGCTTTAACTTGCACTTACAGATGTAGCAACACACTGTATTTAGTGACAGTGGTTTTCTGAAGTGTTCCTGAACTCATGTGGTGATATCCTTTAGAGATTGATATCGGTTTTTGATACAGTGCCGTCTGAGGGATCGAAGGTCACAGTTATTCAATGTTGGTTTCCAGACATGCCGCTTACGTGGAGTGATTTCTCCGGATTCTCTGAACCTTTTGATGATATCATGGAGCGTAGATGTTGAAATCCCTAAATTTCTTGCAATTGCACTTTGAGAAAGGTTGTTCTTAAACTGTTTGACTATTTGCTCACGCAGTTGTGGACAAAGGGGTGTACCTCGCCCCATCCTTTCCTGTGAAAGACTGAGCATTTTTTGGGAAGCTGTTTTTATAGCCAATCATGGCACCCACCTGTTCCAAATTAGCCTTCACACCTGTGGGATGTCCCAAATAAGTGTTTGATGAGCATTTCTTAACTTTATCAGTATTTATTGCCACCTTTCCCAACTTGTTTGTTGCATGTTGCAGGCATCAATTTTTAAAGTTAATGATTATTTGCACCAAAAAAATGTTTATCAGTTTGAACATCAAATATCAATCAATCAATCAATGTTTACTTATATAGCCCTAAATCACTAGTGTCTCAAAGGGCTGCACAAACCACTACGACATCCTCGGTAGGCCCACATAAGGGCAAGGAAAACTCACACCCAGTGGGACGTCGGTGACAATGATGACTATGAGAACCTTAGAGAGGAGGAAAGCAATGGATGTCGAGCGGGTCTAGCATGATACTGTGAAAGTTCAATCCACAATGGATCCAACACAGTCGCAAGAGTCCAGTCCAAAGCGGATCCAACACAGCAGCGAGAGTCCCGTTCACAGCGGAGCCAGCAGGAAACCATCCCAAGCGGAGGCGGATCAGCATCGCAGAGATGTCCCCAGCCGATACACAGGCAAACATATGTTGTCTTTGTAGCATATTCAACTGAATATGGGTTGAAAATGATTTGCAAATCATTGTATTCTGTTTATATTTACATCTAACACAATTTCCCAACTCATATGGAAACGGGGTTTGTACTTAATTTAATAATTATTTACATTTATGAAAGAGTAATTCTGTTTGTAATATAATTTTTAGTCAAGTAACGACTATTATTATTGCTTTTTAAAACAGATATTCCAAACATTGTTAATTGATAAACTGTTTTATCAGGATATGGTGTATTTGCTCTTGCATCAATTTAAAAAGGTTCTTTTGTGGTCGAGTACCGAGGGAAGTTCATCTCAAGACATGAGCGGGACAAGAGACAGAAACCCTCTATAAATATCTTTACTATTTATCTGGCATTATATGCTCATAATGTTAACAACAAAAAGTGCTGATAATGTTATAATTAATAAGTTCTAACATTATTTTTATGTGTTTTGTTGCAGACACCAACTGTTGATGTTCTATCTCAACATTCTCCAGATTCATGTGACCGATAAACCGACTTCATCCCTCCAACAGGTTATTACTTGACTATTTTACTATCCATCCATCCATCCATTTTCTACTACCTGTCCCTTTTTTGGGTTGGCGGGGTGTGCTTGAGCCTATCTGAGCTGCATTCGGGCGGAAGGCGGAGTACACCCTGGACAAGTCGCCACCTCATTACACGGCCAACACAAATAGACAACATTTACACTCACATTCACACACTAGGGCCAATTTAGTGTTGCCAATCAACCTATCCCCAGGTGCATGTCTTTGGAGGTAAGATGAGTACCCGGAGGGAACCCACGCAGTCACGGGGAGAACATGCAAACTCCACACAGAAAGATCACGAGCCCAGGATTTAACTCAGGACTACTCAGGACCTTCGATTTGTGACGCACATGCACTTACCCCTGTTCCACCGTGCTGCCCTATATCTGCTAAAAACTTGACACAACCTATACTTCAAAAGACATTTAATCCTTTTAACCTCTCACAGATCAGTTTATATGACAACATTTTTTAAGCGTACATCCATGTTAGTCTGTGGAATTTACAACTCATGTTTAGCAAAACAGGAGATGTTACAGGTCAGCAACATGAATTCTATATGTGATCACTTGTCATGTACTCATATTGTTTGAACTAAAAAAGACTTCAGTGTGTTTCATATATGGTCCTCATATTTTTCTGAACCACATTAGTGTGTGTTACAATGTTTAATTCAAAGCTTTAAAATGAGTGTTTCAATCCAGGTCCTCATATTTTCTGAACCACATTTTAGTGAATGTTACATTCTTAAATACTAGTCTAAGAGCTAAAACGCTATAATAATCTTTACTGTTTATGTAGAATTATATGCTCAGAATATTATCAACCAAAAGTGGTTGTTAATGTTATAATTAATTAGTTCTGACATTATATTTTTGTGTTTTGTTGCAGACACCAACTGTTGGGGTTCTATCTCAACATTCTCCAGATTCAGATGTGAGCGATAAACCGACTTCATCCCTCCAACAGGTTATTACAAGTCTATTTTTACTATATCTGCTCTAAATGTGACCCAACCTATATTTTGAAAGACATTTATTAATTTTAATCTCTCACTGATCAGTTTATATGACAACATTTTCGTAAGAGTACATCCATGTTAGTCAGTAAGGAGTTTGGAACTCATGTTTAGCAAAACAGGAGATGTTACAAGTCAACAACATACATTCTACATGTGACCCCTCGTCATGTCCTTATATTGTTTGAACCAAGAAAGACTTAGGTGTGTTTCATATAAGGTCCTCATATTTTCTAAACCAGATTAGTGTGTGTTACAATGTTAATGTCCAAGCTTTAAAATGTGTGTCTCAATTCAGGTCCTCATATTTTCTGAACCAGATTTTAGTGTGTTTTATATTCTTAATTAATTGTCTAAGAGCTGAAACTCTGTAATAATCTTTACTATTTATCTGGCATTGTATGCTCAGAGTTTTATCCACAAAAAGTGCTGATAATGTTATAATTAATTAGTTCTGACATTATATTTTTGTGTTTTGTTGCAGAAACCAACTGTTGAGGTTCCATCTCAACATTCTCCAGATTCAGATATGAGCCATTAACTGACTTCATCCCTCCAACAGGTTATTACATGTCTATTTTTACTATATCTGCTCTAAATTTGACCCAACCTATATTTTGAAAGACATTTATTTATTTTAATCTCTCACAGATCAGTTTATATGACAACTTTTTCGCAAGGGTACATCCATGTTAGTCAGTAGAAAGTTTAGAACTCATGTTTAGCATAACAGGAGATGTTACAAGTCAACAACATAAATTCTACATGTGAGCACTCGTCATGTCCTTATATTGTTTGAAGCAAGAAAGACTTAGGTGTGTTTCATATAAGGTCCTCATATTTTCTGAACCAGAAAATGTGTGTTACAATGTTAATGTCAAAGCTTTAAAATGAGTGTCTCAATTCAGGTCCTCATATTTTCTGAACCAGATTTTTGTGTGTGTTACATTCTTAATGAATTGTCTAAGAGCTGAAACTCTGTAATAATCTTTACCCTTTATCTGGCATTGTATGCTCAGATTTTTATCAACAAAAAGTGGTGAGAATGTTATAATTAATTAGTTATGACATTATATTTTTGTGTTTTGTTGCAGAAACCAACTGTTGAGGTTCTATCTCAACATTCTCTAGATTCAGATGACAGCCATAAACCGACTTCATCCCTCCAACAGGTTATTACATGTCTATTTTTACTATATCTGCTCTAAATTTGACCCAACCTATATTTTGAAAGACATTTATTAATTTTAATCTCTCACAGATCAGTTTATATGACAACATTTTCGTAAGGGTACATCCATGTTAGTCAGTAGGGAGTTTGGAACTCATGTTTAGCAAAACAGGAGATGTTACAAGTCAACAACATAAATTCTACATGTGAGCACTCGTCATGTCCTCATATTGTTTGAACCAAGAAAGTGTGTTTCATATAAGGTCCTCATATTTTCTGAACCAGATTAGTGTGTGTTAAAATGTTAATGTCAAAGTTTTAAAATGAGTGTTTCAATTCAGAAAATGCAGTGCCTCTTGTTTACAGCCGGTTTTTGCAGCACTGTTTTCATTGATCAAAGTATTTTTTCGGTGGTCGTGTTTTTGGTACATAACTTGTAAATAGTGCGCAAATAATAGGCTATATTTATATAAATACATTCAAACCCCGTTTCCATATGAGTTGGGAAATTGTGTTAGATGTACATATAAACAGGATACAATGATTTGCAAATAATTTTCAACCCCAATTCTGTTGAATATGCTACAAAGACAACATATTTGATGTTAAAACTGCTAAACATTTTTCTTGCAAAGAATTTAGGGATTTTACCATCTACGGTCCGTAAAATTATCAAAAGGTTCAGAGAATCTGGAGAAATCACTGCACGTAAGCGATGTACTGCATTAAAAACCGACATCAGTGTGTAAAAGATATCACCACATGGGCTCAGAAATACTTCAGAAAACCACTGTCAGTTACTACAGTTGGTCGCTACATCTGTAAATGCAAGTTAAAACTCTACTATGCAAAGCAAATGCCATTTATCAACAAGACAGAGGAACGCCGCGGGCTTCGCTGGGCCCGAGCTCATCTAGGATGGACTGATGCAAAGTGGAAAAGTGTTCTGTGGTCTGACGAGTCCACATTTCAAATTATATTTGGAAATTGTGGACGTGGTGTTCTCCGGAACAAAGAGGAAAATAACCATCCGGCGCAAAGTTCAAAAGCCAGCATGTGTGATGGTATGGGGGTGTATTAGTGCCCAAAGCATGGGTAACTTACACATCTGAGAAGGCACCATTAATGCTGAATGGTCCATACAGGTTTTGGAGCAACATATGTTGTCATCCAAGCAACATTATCATGGACGCCCCTGCTTATTTCAGCAAAACAATGCGAAGCCACGTGTTACAACAGCGTGTCTTCGTAGTAAAAGAGTGCGGGTACTTTCCTGGCCCGCCTGCAGTCCAGACATGTCTCCCATCGAAAATGTGTAGCGCATTATGAAGCGTAAAACACGACAACTTAAGCTTTACATCAAGCAAGAATGGTAAAGAATTCCACTTTCAAAGCTTCAACAATTAGTTTCCTCAGTTCCCAAACGTTTATTGAGTGTTGTTAAAAGAAAATGTGATGTAACACAGTGGTGAACATGCCCTTTCCCAACTACTTTGGCACGTGTTGCAGCCATGAAATTCAAAGTTAATTATTATTTGCAAAAAAAAAAAAGTTTGAGTTTGAACATCAAATATGTTGTCTTTGTAGCATATTCAACTGAATATGGGTTGAAAAGGATTTGCAAATCATTGTATTCAGTTTATATTTACATCTAACACAATTTCCCAACTTTTATGGAAACGGGGTTTGTATATATATTAGTGCTGGGCAATGATTAACATTTTTAATCGAAGTTAATCGCACTATTTCTCTTATTAATCGCGATTAACTGCATTGTATACGCAAAGCCCAATAATGAATTCCAAAGTAGTGTGTAGTGCACCTTTATTGGAATATTCTCCCACATGAACAAAAGCGCCAAAACATTTGTTGTGCAAACACAATTTAAATCAGTCCTTGTTAAACAGTAGCAGTTAAATAGCAAATTTTATGAAAATCAACTCAAAAAATGTAAATACAAACATTTAAGCTTATTGCCACTGCCAGGGTATTTAAGTTATCTTGTTTGTTATGGAAAATAAATATAATCTACATACAAATCTCTGAGCCACAATCATAACATCTGAACAGGCAATTTCTGAGGTAACAGCAGAAACATTTTTTTTTTTATCAGGGATCTTATGTTTAAAAAACTTATATTATAGGTAGTGGGCTGTTTTAGGGAATTTTTGATCAAATTATCCGTAGTAGCAATATTAATAATGTTGTGTTTATTCTGCGTAGTGGACTTAAAATAATTATGACCATATCTGTTTGCTTGGTGCTTTGATAAACTTAACGCATATACATGGTACTATATTGTAATGTTATGAGCCAGGGGAAAAAAGAACTACCCTACCCAGCATGCAACAGGAGTGACGAGCATGCGCGGTAGCCCGGTATAGGTTGTGTCGCCATGACGGCATCTTGTATGTTGTGATATGCACGCTCTGAAAGCAAACGTTAAGAACTCAGCCAACACTCCTGGTCTGCATTATTCATAAATAGACAGACAACACATACTCCGCTACTTCACAAAGCACAATATGTTAAATGTTTACATTTACAGTTTTCTAATTCTTCCCTTCAGATTGACAGCAGGACAAATCGCTGGAAGTGGGTATGTCTCAAGCTTCTTCCACTTGGTCCACTCCAAAGCGGGGTAAATAAATAATCCACATCATTTACTAGAATATTATATTACGTTTTGCACCTTTTCACTGTGTTATAGTCATTATTCCTTCAGTAAGAAATTGTATTTTGTCTCCTTTATGACAGCTGCAAAGGGGAAGAAGTGGAAGCAGTTGAATGACACATGTTGCATTTTGTAACTGGCAACAAAGTACCAGGTAAAAAAGATTGTGAAGCCTCCCTCCATAAAGAACTAGTAACTCTACAGGACAGAGATTGGCTTGACATCAAGTACTACATCCATAACAGAATTATATTAAAAAAAGGGAAAACAAATGTTTTCCCACATCTTCTGTGGTAGTTTGAGTATGTTACCAGCAATTAAAAAAGCAAAATAAACAGCAAGCGTTTTGTATTTATTCCAGATAATTCTTAGCGACCAAATCCACAAAAACAATTCAGTTACACTTAGTCGACAATTACATTTTTACCCATGTTTCTTTTAAACTCTTCTTGGTTTTAGATTACAGTAGCATGGGATTGGGATTTTTTTTTTAAATGACAACACATCAACTAAACCAACTCTGGTGGTTTTGTTAAGTCTCTGATGTCATTAGCCTCATATGTCACATGAACCTGAAATCTTAAACACTCTGTGATGTCATGGTTGTCATATTTCACAAACTTGAAATCTTAAACACTCTGTGACGTCATGGTCATCATATGTCACATAAACTTGAAATCTTAAACACTCTGTGACGTCATGGTCATCATATGTCACATGAACCTGAAATCTTAAACACTCTGTGACGTCATGGTCGTCATATGTCACATAAACTTGAAATCTTAAACACTCTGGTCTTCATTTGTCACCTAAACCTGACAAGTCCTCATATGTACCATAAAAATCAGGTTCAGAAAAAAACAAAAGAGTTGCAAAAATCTCAATAGACCACTGTGTTTCTAAAATTCTGGTTCACTAACCGTCTGATTCCCAGGCCTGCAGGACCATTGGAAAGGCATGTCCCCATATGTCACGTTTTTGTCATAAGTCCTCATATGTCACCCAAACACGTATGTATGTGTGTGTGTGTGTGTGTGAGACTATCAGTGGTACTTTAACTTTTTAAATGTTAAAAAGTTGACACACTTGACATTAACATTTTTAAAACAGGTCAAATTAAATTCACCTGTACATGTAAAAGTTTAGTGCCTTTTACGCTCATATTTAATTGTTTTACCCAGAACCGAATATCCCAGACTTTTTGAGACTACAGTAGTTAAAACAGTAGTTAGTAAACTTTGAGGCTTAATTGGTTCTGTGACAGAGCTCATCACTCAAAACACTTGTATCCCAAATCAACATTTCCCATTAAAATTAATTGAAATCAGTTTAGTTCACGCTTGGTGCCCAAAACAGCATAATTGTAACATATAAAATGCTTTTTTAAAAAAGAAAAACTAACTTGAAGACAATAAATATTGTATAAAACACTACAATAAAATGCTCTACAAACAACTAAAGTAGTTTTATGAAGTAATGTAATAATAACGTACAGCATTTACCTTGGAGGGGGTGGACATCTGCAGTATCACCTTCAAGCTGCTTCTCCGTCAAACACACCATCAGCAGCCTTCCCATATTTTCATGGATGAATGTCCACCTTTTAAATATTTTAACATCTTTGGCTGACGTTAGACTCATTCTGCTTCAGTATGGATTTCAGAGTAGCAGTAATATCCTTGAATTGCTTCCCCAATGATGTCATCCACTTCCTTTTCTCCACACTGTCCTTCACACTCACTTTCTTCCTTCCTGTGGTTTGGGAAAAAAGTTATGTCCATCTCTAGCTATAAGCAAATGCTAGCGAGTAAGACCAGATGTTTTAGTCGGATCTTACGAGGTTCACTGAGACATTTGCTTCGCTAACTAAAGGCTGGAATGCTTGTAACTCGGAGTTTTGCTTGCAACTTAAAGCAAAAACTCCAAAGTTGAGCTACCACTGTTGTATTCATTTAAAATATTGGATAACGATGTATTTGTCACTCAGGAATATTTTTTTCTCTATCTGCTCCTGTAGATGTGAAGAGTTGGTTGGTGATGTTTGGCTTCCAGCTGAGTAACATAATCCCAGGATTCCCCCGACACTCACTCTACTTTGTGGAGCCGCCGTATGAGCTGCAGGCTACTCAGCACTGTGAAAATGGACAGGTACTTTTTGTGTTGTGACTTCTTTGGTTTTAATGTGACAGTGTTGTTATTGGTATTCCATTGTATTTGGGGAGGAATGTTATTTAATGATATGTCGTCTCCTTCACGAAAGGGAAAATCTGGTTCATCAAATTAAAATACAAAAGCAATGCGTATGTTTGTTTTGTTACCATTCAAATAACATTTCTCCAAATATAATTGAATATTTATAGTAACAGTTTCACATTAATACAAAATGTTGAGTACTAAACTTAACTGGTGAATGACAAAAACAATATATGTGTTATATTATATGGGACGGCGTGGCGCAGTGGGAGAGTGGCCGTGCGCAACCCGAGGGTCCCTGGTTCAATCCCCACCCAGTACCCACCTCGTAACGTCCGTTGTGTCCTGAGCAAGACACTTCACCCTTGCTCCTGATGGGTGCTGGTTAGCGCCTTGCATGGCAGCTCCCTCCATCAGTGTGTGAATGGGTAAAGTACAACCCATGTATTTATCATTTATATATATATATATGTATATATATATATATACCGTATTTCCTTGAATTGCCGCCAGGGCGCTAATTAATTTAAAACC